>NC_135535.1:119385332-119666725 GCF_045843805.1 Urocitellus parryii | reverse complement strand
ATTAAAAAGCTCAGTGGTAAAGCACACCTGGGTTCAATCTTTCTAGTACCAAACCAAAAATAAAAAAAAAAGAAAAGAAAACAAAAACATCTCTCTGGGCAATGAAGGTAAACCTATATACACACCTCTGGTAGAGTGCTCATATTCATCTTTCCTGAAACTGTACTCTCAAGTGCAGTTCATAATCAATACACCTCTAGCACCTAGACAGTGCCTAATATATGCTATCATATGTGTGCATGTGGTACTGGGGATTAAACCCAGGGGCTCTCTACCATAGAGCCACATTCCCAGCCCTTTTTACCATTTTATTTTTTATTTTGAGACAGGGTCTCATTAAATTGCCCAGGCTGGCCTTGAACTTGTGATCTTCCTGGCTGCACGGTATTATTATTTTTTTTTTTTGAGAGAGAGAGAATTTTAATATTTATTTTTTAGATTTCAGTGAACACAACACTTGAGCCACATCCCGAGCCCTGCACGGTATCTTTTTATTTTTTTATTTGTTGGTACTGGCTATTGAACCAGAGGTGCTTAGCCTCTGAGTGATATCCCCAGCCCTTTTTCAATTTTTTATTTTGACACAGTGTCTGGCTAAATTGCTTAGGGCCCCATGCTAAGTCTGGCTTTGAACTTGTGGTCCTCCTGCCTCAGCCTTCTAATACTAGGAATACAGGCAAGCATCACTATGACTAGCTGCATGATATCTTTTTACTTGAATGAATAAAGAATGTCTGAGTCTACGTTTTTTACTCAGCTAATCATCTAGTATTTCTTTTTTTATTTTTATGATACTGGGGATCAAACCTGGAGCTTCCCACATGCTAGCCTTGTGCTCTCTACCACTGAACCACATCTCCAATCAACTAATATTTCTTAAATATTTACTATATGATCATCAATTTCAGGCTACTGTGGAGCTGTCAATTTTTTTTTTTTAAAGAGAGTTTTTTTTTTTTTATGAGAGAGAGAGAGAGAGAGAGAGAGAGAGAGAGATCTTTCTTTTTCTTTTTTTTTTTAGAGAGAGAGAATTTTAATATTTTATTTTTTAGTTCTCTGCGGACACAACATCTTTGTTGGTATGTGGTGCTGAGGATCGAACCCGGGCCGCATGCATGCCAGACGAGCACGCTACCGCTTGAGCCACATCCCCAGCCCTGTCAATTTTTATTTTTTTAAAAGGACTGGGTATAGAACCTATGGACACTCTACTACTGAGCTATATTGTCAGCCCTTTATATTTATTTTAAGATGGGGTCTCACTAAATTGCCTAGACTGGCCTTGAACTTCTAATCCTCCTGCCTCAGCCTCAGAGTATCAAAGAATTCTACTAATTTAATTTTTTTTTTTTTTAGATAAGGTATTGTTTTATTTATTTATTTTTTTTTTTTATTGGTCGTTCATAACATTACATAGTTCTTAATACATCATATTACACGGTTTGATTCAAGTGGATTATGAACTCCCCCTTTTACCCCGTATACAAATTGCTGTATCACATCAGTTACCCTTCCATTGATTGACATATTGCCTTTCTAGTGTCTGATGTATTCTGCTGTCTGTCCTATTCTCTACTATCCCCCCTCCCCCCCCCCCCTCCCCTTTTCTCTCTCTACCCCTTTTACTGTAAATCATTTCTTCCATTTGTATTATCTTGTCTTACCCCTCCATTCCTCTTATATGACATTTTGTATAACCCTGAGGATCGCCTTCCATTTGCATGCACTTTCCCTTCTCACTCCCTTTCCCTCCCACCTCTCATCCCTGTTTAATGTAAATATTCTTCTCAAGCTCTTCGTCCCTACCCTGTCCTTGTTAACTCCCCTTATATCAAAGGAGTCATTTGGTATTTGTTTTTTAAAGATTGACTAGCTTCACTTAGCATAATCTGCTCTAATGCCATCCATTTCCCTCCAAATTCTATGATTTTGTCATTTTTTAATGCAGAATAATACTCCATTGTATATAAATGCCACATTTTTTTTATCCATTCATCTATTGAAGGGCATCTAGGCTGGTTCCATAGTCTTGCTATCGTGAATTGAGCTGCTATGAACATCGATGTAGCAGTGTCCCTGTAGCATGCTCTTGTTAGGGCTTTAGGGAATAGACCGAGAAGGGGAATAGCTGGGTCAAATGGTGGTTCCATTCCCAGCTTTCCGAGAAATCTCCATACTGCTTTCCAAATTGGCTGCACCAATTTGCAGTCCCACCAGCAATGAACAAGAGTGCCCTTTTCCCCGCATCCTCTCCAGCACTTATTGTTGACATACTAGGCAAGAACTCTACAACTGGGGCTGGGGATGTGGCTCAAGCGGTAGCGCGCTCGCCTGGCATGCGTGCAGCCCGGGTTCGATCCTCCAGCACCACATACAAACAAAGATGTTGTGTCCGCCAATAACTAATAAATAAATATAAAAAAAAAATAATTTAATACACCAAAGATTTTTTAAGTGCTATGTGATGCCAGGGAAGGGAACAATTATCAAGTGTTAAGCTTGTTGGAAGAAAGCTCATGGTGGGAAGGTGAAATCTGAGCTGAACTTAACTATGGTGAGAATAGGATAGTCAGAAAAGAGGCAGAAAGGCATTTCAAATTTGGGGAACAACACAGTCAAAGGGACAGGCAGAAACAGGATCATGCAGGCTTGCTTATGGAGAGGAATAGATAGGGCTATATGTGGCTGAGAATGTTTGCTAAGGAGGATTGGGAAAGAGCCTGGGTAGGTTGCCGAGGGCCAGGAAGGACTTAAGAGAGCCTCATTGGGATCGGGGAGCTATTTTAGGATCTTGCAAAAGACAGGAACCAAGTAAGAGGGCCAAGATGAGGTTAGCAGCCATGGGAAGGCAGAGAAATGGTTGAAGAGAAATTGCAAAGTTTGAATCAGAAAGCTGGCTTGACTATGCAGCCTGAGGGGAGGGAAATGTGTTAAAAACACCTTTTATGTTCTATTTATTTTTATTTTATAAATTTATGTTTTGAGGTGCTGGGAATAGAGCGCAGGGCTTTGTGCATGCCAGGCAGGCTTTCTGTCACTGAGCCACACTCTCAAACCCCATCCTGTAAGCACTCCCCCACTCTCTACCCCTGTTAAATTTTAAAACAAGGAAAGTGAATAAACCAAGATTCCAGTCTAGTCTTCTGAGAGGAGGGGATGTCCTAATAGTCAGGATAAAATCTACAATAGCTCCTGTATACCAAATTCCTAAGGAGACCCGAGGAGGTCTGCAAAGAATGACTTAGAATCATTTTTTGTTTTTCAATAAGACATTTTAGTGTGATCTGAAGTTCTTTTTGTGTGTGTGTGTGGGGGGGGGCAGGAATTGAACTCAGAACCTTGTACATGCTAAGCATGCACTCTACCACTGAGCTTGTCTACTCTGAGCTTGTAATATTTTTGAAACTTCCAACTTTTACCTTAATCAAGGAACTCAGACAATATCCCCTAATCACCTTAGAAATTAAAAAGTATATGAAATAGGCAATATCCAAATTTGAAGATCTGGAAGAGTGTGACATCGATTTTAATACATATAAATGTTATTAAAATGTCATTCTGACTGAACACAGTGGCACATGCCTATAATCCCAGTGACTCAGGAGGCTGAGGCAGGAGGATTATAAGTTTGAGGCCAGCCTGGGCAACTTGGCAAGACCCTGTCTCAAAAGAAAAAACAAAGGACTAGGAATCTAACTCAGTGGTAAAACAACTCTGGTATTGACCCAGTACCAAAAAATAAAATAACAAAACAAAACTAAGTGTCATTCTGAACATTATTGACCTAAGGAAGGTGATCTGGGTTGCAAGTGGATAGAGTTAAGAGGAAGTCATATTTATTCCAAATAGAATATCTAAAAGAAAAAATCTAAACTATTAAAAATATTGAACAGAGTTATTTTGCTGTTTTCTTCCAATTATTATTTTTCATGCATCATTTATTTTTTTAACAAATAACTCATGTTGCAAAAATTATGCTATGAGGGCTGGGGATGTAGCTCAGTTGTAGAGTTCTTTTTTTTTTTTTTTTTTTTAAAGAGAGAGTGAGAGAGGAGAGAGAGAGAGAATTTTTAATATTTATTTTTTAGTTCTCGGCGGACACAACATCTTTGTTTGTATGTGGTGCTGAGGATCGAACCCCGGCCGCACGCACGCCAGGCGAGCGCGCTACCGCTGAGCCACATCCCCAGCCCCAGTTGTAGAGTTCTTGCCTAGTATGTGCAAGGTCTTGGATTCCATCCTCAGCATTGCAAAATAAATAAATAAAAATAACTACATTCAGCTGGGCAAGGTGGCACACACTCAGGAGGCTGGGGCAGGAGGATCACAAATTCAAGAACAGGCTAGGCAACTTAAGAAGACTGTCTCAAAATTTCAAAAATTAAAAAGAAATGTTTTAAGGGTTGGGATGTAGCTCAGTGGTAGAGCACTTACCTGGCATGCAAGGGATTTGGTTCCCCCATATTGTAAAAATGTTAATTAATTAAGTGATTAATTAAGATTATGATATGAGGCTGGGGTGTAGTTCAGCAGTACAATGTGTTCCTAGCATGTGTGAAGTCCTGAGTTTGATCCCTAGCACCAAAAAGGAAAAAACTATATGTATATATATTTGTGTATATATACATATATAATCATGTGTATATATATTTGCTTTGGTGCAAAAAAAGATAACACTCCCAGCCTTTAGAAAGAGGAGCCAGATATATCAAGAACTATGTAATGTTTTGAACAACCAACAATAATAAAATAAAATAAAATAAAATAAAAAAAGAAAGAGGAGCCAAAATCACTTTTGCTGTAATTTTATTAGTCATGGTCCCAGCAAAATACAAAGGCACCCTTGATGAAATTCAGAAGAGAACAAAATGAAGAACTTTTTATAGAGGGTGGGAGCAAGGTGAAAGGAACCAACCAGGGATGCTTACCTATTTAGGAATCTGAAATGGCAGACAGCCAATACCATGTCTAGGTTTTTTGTTTGTTTGTTTGCTTTGTTTTTTGGGTACCTGGGATTGAATTTAGGGACACTCAGCCACTGAGCCACATCCCTAGCCCTCGTTTGTATTTTATTTAGAGATAGGCTCTCAATTGCTTGGCACCTCACTGTTGTTAAGGCTGGCTTTGAATTTGCGATCTTCCAGCCTCGGCCTCCTGAGCCACTGGTTTTACAGGTGTGTGCAACCGTGCCCAGCACCATCCCTAGGTTTTAAGGCCAAGGGCTGGCAACAGTGTCCATGGAGCCCCAGAGAAAGATGAAGCCAAGAGAGAAAGAACCTCCCTGACAGATCAATAGTCATAGAAAAGTGTAGCTACTCCTGGAGTTAAGGTACCATGGCAAGAAGAGAGCAGAGTAAGAAACAGCCCCATCCCTTTCTCTTCCTGTCTCTGGCCTCTTGGTGGTGCCTCCACGTGGCCCAACCACTTGGCCACCAGATGGCCAGGAGGCCAAGTGATGAAATCTTTAAACATTTGTCTCTTTTGCTCATTTTAACTAGATAGAGAGGGGTCAAAGAATGGATGACAGGAGTCAAAGAATAATCATCTCAACAATGTTAGAGGTTTATGCTAAAGGTAGAGAGGACAGAAAATCAGGACAGCCAGGGCTCAAGGACTTTGCCAAAGAGAGGCTGAGCAGCAGAGAGCCAGAACTAAGCTATATTTCTGCATACAACTTGCAGAGATTCAAAGTGGGAGTAATGGGAGACTTAGAGTGAGGTCCAATATTACAGTGGCTGCAGGTAACAATAACAACAACAAAAAATTACTCAGCAAGGTTCTGGATTCAATTCCTAGCATGTCCATTAAAAAAGCACAAAATTACTTAAACAATATAAATTACTTAATATAAAATGGTGGAATTTCTTTCTTTTTTTTTTTAATATAAAATGGTGGGGTTTTTTTTCTTTTTCTTTCTTTTTTTTTTCTTTTTTTTTTTTGCTACCAGGGATTGAACCCAGGGGCTCTTAACCACTGAGCTACATCTGGAGGCATTTTTTTTTTTTTGAATCTTTTTTTTTTTTTTTTTGAGAGAAGAGAGGGGAGAGAGAGAATTCTAATATTTATTTTTTAGTTCTCGGCGGACACAACATCCTTGTTTGTATGTGGTGCTGAGGATCGAACCCAGGCCGCATGCATGCCAGGCGAGCGAGCTACCGCTTAAGCCACATCCCCAGCCCCTGGAGGCATTTTTTTAATGTTTTATTTTGAGACAGGGTCTTGCTAAATTGCTTAGGACCTTGTTAAATTGCTGAGGCTGGCATGGAACTTGCAGTCCTCCTGCCTCAGCCTCCCGAGTCACTGGGATTACACGTGAGCACCACTACGCCCAGCTAAAATGTATTTGTCCCACTGGGTACAGTGACACACACCTGTAATCCCAGTTATTTGGTGAGAGAGAATTTTTTTTTTAATATTTATTTTTTTTTTAGTTGTCGGTGGACACAACATGTTTGTTTGTATGTGGTGCTGAGGCTCGAACCCGGGTGCACGCATGCCAGGCGAGCGCGCTACCGCTTGAGCCACATCCCCAGCCCAATCCCAGTTATTTGGGAAAAAATTTAAGGCTAGCCTGGCTAACCTAATGAAATCCTGTCTCAAATAAATAAACAAACAAACAAATAAACAAAAGAACTGGGGATATAGTTCAATGGAGAGAGTTCCTCTAGGTTCAGTCCCCTAAACTGCCAAAAAACAAAACAAAACTCTGTGTGTGTGTGTTGTGTGTGTGTGTGTGTTTCTTTTCTTTCCTGCACCTCTCATCATTGTCCCAGATTCTTAACATTTACTGGCTCTTCTTTCCTATTCTTCAAGCTCCTAATAGCCTGAAGTTGTTTCTCCCCTCTGAGAGATTCCTTATTATAAAGTAGTTTTATCTTGTAATTCTGTGATAACAGGATTTTAACCTCAAAATGAGTTTTACACTAAAGAATTTCAGAATCTCAGGCTTTTTGACACAATGTGTGTGTATGTGTGTGTGTGTGTGTGTGTGTGTGTGAAATAGTTATGCAATATGTGGTTCTCCGAACAATATGGAGCTGCTCGGAACAGACAGATCACAGAAGATGTAAAACCATGGCTGGGGAGCTGGCTGCCCTGACCAGTGTGATTTGGGTGCCCACTCTGTTGTACTAGTAACTAATACCCATGAAACTGGGACTTGGGTGGGTCAAACTACAGGCTCTGATGCAACCTGCCAGGTTTGCAACTGGACTCCATCACTTACCTACTAGCCATGTAACTGGGGCAAGTTACTTAACCTCTCTGTGCTTCACATTTTGTAGGAATCTCTTCTTTTTCCTGTAGCTCTAATCCATATTTCTTACTAAAGCCACATTAAAAAAAAAAAAAAAAAGAGGCTAGATTTCTATTCAAAATGAATGTCTGTTCCTATAGAATTCAAAAACCACAGACAGAAACCTGACATTTTGGTCCCTAGAGAACATCCACCAGGCAGGAGTGAATGTGTGGTAGTAAACTTCCTGATTTGATTTTGCCAGAATTAGAGCAGAGCTGAAGTTATTGTCAAGAATTTAGGGATCGGGCTGGGGATGTGGCTCAAGCGGTAGTGCGCTCGCCCGGCATGCGTGTGGCCTGGGTTCGATCCTCAGCACCACATACCAACAAAGATGTTGTGTCCGCCGAGAACTAAAAAATAAATATTAAAAAAAAAATTCTCTCTCCTCTCTCTCTCTCTCCCCTCTCACTCTCTCTTTAAAAAAAAAAAAAAAAAAAAAAAGAGGAAAGGAGGGGTAAGACAAGTTAATACAAATGGAAGAAATGATTTACAGTAGAAGGGATAGAGAGAGAAGGGGAGGTGAGGGGAGGGGAGGGGAGGGGGGATAGTAGAGAATAGGACAGACAGCAGAATACATCAGACACTAGAAAGGCAATATGTCAATCAATGGAAGGGTAACTGATGTGATACAGCAATCTGTATACTGGGTAAAAGTGGGAGTTCATAATCCACTTGAATCAAACTGTGTAATATGATGTATTAAGAACTATGTAATGTTATGAACGACCAATTAAAAAAAAATAAAAAATTAAAAAAAAATTGTATGGTAACGGGGCTGGAGATGTGGCTCAAGTGGGTAGTGAGCTCGCCTAGCATGCATGAGGCACTGGATTCGATTCTCAGCACCACATAAAAATAAAATAATGATATTGTGTCCACCTAAAACTAATATATATATATATATATATATATATATATATATATATATTTTTTTTTTTTTTTTAAATTGTATGGGAGGGCCAGGGTTGTAGCTCAGTGGTAGAGCGCTTGCCTAGTATGCATGAGGCCCTGAGTTTGATTCCTAGCACACATAAAAATAAAGTTAAATGAAAATTGTGGTATGTGAATAAAAAAAACCCAAAACAACAAAGTACACAGTCAGAAGCTGTGCAGGCTGGATTCGGATCCAACCCCTGGTTACATAATGCGGTCGCGGTCGCGGTCTCTCTCTCTCTCTCTCTCTCTCTCTCTCTCTCTCTCTCTCACACACACACACACACACACACACACACACACACACACACACAGAAATAATTCTTGAATAAAACACTAGGCAGGAATAAAACATCCTTTATCCTAGAGATAGGAATTAAGAGAGGACACTTAGGAGATACTTAGGAGAGGAGAGGGGCAAAGGATTGGCACTTCTTGAGCTGATGGTTTTGTTGGGAACAGCCCAGAGAAGTCCCCACCGGAAGCCAGCACCTGGAAGGGGAACAGCCCCTGGTGGTGAGGGCGCTTCCGGGAGGGAGGCTGGAGACCGGAAACGGCGTGGTGGAAGAGTTAGCTAGTTCACAAGTCCGCACCCTCTCTGGCTGTGTTGTTTTTGAGTTTCCCTTGCTTGTTTTCACTCTGGCTTCCCTTAATTTTTAGGAAAGTTCCTTTGGCAAGTTCTCACTCGTCCCCAAACGTGTTCAGGAGAGAAAGGAAGAGGTTTTTCCAGGCAAGGGCCAGAGGGAAGCGAGGAGGCCTGCTGTCACGCGCAAGTCCTGGCAGCAGCCCTTCTGAGCAAGTCGACCTAGTCCCTCTGGTGTGCCAATTAAGAGAAATTCACAGTACACTGGGGACGTTCTGTGACCTTATCACAGAGTAACCTCCTCAGCAGGCCTCTGGGAGGAGAGAGGCCATCTTAGATAGCTCCTTCAGTGATGTGGGAGGCATGTCTGGAGGGCACCCATCACGGTGGCATTGCCAGTTCATTCCCTTAGTGCAAGAAGAGCTAAACAGATCCCAGTTTTATTCAGTGTGTTTGGTTAAGGAGATGGAACTTGGAAGTTAGTGTCATGTTAAACCAGAATGAAAATCACTGATGCTTTTTTTTTTTTTAATATTGGCACTTTAAACACCATGTAGGGGTGAGGGGTGTAGCTAAGTGGAAGAGCACTTGCCTAGCATACTCAAGACTCTAGGTTTGATCCCCAGCACTGCCAAAAAAATAAAAAAAAAGTGCCATTTAGTTGTAATTTATTTTTATTTCTGTATAGGGCATTGAACCCAGGGGTACTTTACCATGCAGCTACACCCCCAACCCTTTTTATTTTGACACAAGCTCTCACCAAGTTGCCCAGGCCCACCTCCAAATTGTAATCCTGTCTCAGTTAACCTCCCAAATTACTGGGATTAAAGGTGTGCAACATGGGGCCCAGCTAGAAATCCCCATACCTAATCTACAACCTGTTTCTTCTTATATATGAAAAAAAAAAGTTAGCTTGAGAGAGGTGTATGAGAATCAATCATATTTTAAGTATTTGTGAAAACAGATGCCAAAATGTAAAGAAATTCTGCATCGAATTGTTTTGTTGATGAGACTTACCATCACTTAAAATATTTTATTTATACTTTTCTATTTTTCAAATTTTTCACACTAAGTATAAATACCTTATAGAGAAGTTTTTTTTTGGTATGTGTGGTGCCAGATCAAATCCAAGGCCTCTCCATATAAAGTTTAGAATCAGTTTGTCATGTATGCTAGGCAAGTGCTCTATATCAAATTAGGAAAAGAATAACCCATTTTAATTTTTTTCAATTTTTGGTTTTTCTAATTTTCATGTATTATAATTTAAAACATGAGGGACTGGGGGTGTGGCTCAAAGGCAGAGCATGTGTTTAGCATGTGGTAAGCCCTGGGTTCAATCCCCCACACCAAAATTTAAAAAAATATATTATCACCCCAAACTTCATTCTTCTATAAATTTGAATTTTCAAACATGATTTAAAGTTTATGCATCTATTAGATATCCCTGTGTATAAGTAATAGATGTTATATCTGTATATCCTCACAATACCAAATTGACAGTGTCAGTACCATCCAGGTATTTGAGTTTGGCCAGGGAAGCTTGGTCCTAAGACAAGAAACAAGTCAAAACTGGCTGCCCTTTGGGTTTGTGAACCAGCCATTGGGTAACTGAATCAATATTGATAGTATTTGTATACAGCCGTTTACCTGTGTTGGCTAAAGCTGCCCTCTCTGATTGCATCAACATGCCAAGCAGGTTTGTCAGCTGCTCCTGGCACTCAGAGTTACAGAATATTGTTTCAAGCTAAGCTTCGGTGGACACCCCACTCTGTTTGTCATTCTGCTTAGCACACAGCGATTGTTCATGGGTCCTCCTCTTAGTCATCCTCTTCACATTTCACTTAACCAATGGAATCATAAAACATACTGTTCTAGTATAGGTAAACCAGTTGTGTTCTTCAAACTTTCTTGTTGATGATCTTATTTATTAAGTAAGTATGAGTCAAGAATGAAGTTGATGAAACTGTTAAGCAAATTAGATAGGCAGTCCAGGGAAAGTGGAAGTCATACAAACATAAAACCTGGAGATTGAACCCAAGGATGCTTTACCACTGAACTACATCCCCAACCCTTTTTATTTTTTTATTTTAAAATATTTTTTAGGGGGCTGGGGTTGTGGCTCAGTGGTAGAGTGCTTGCCTGGCATGTGTGAGGCACTGGGTTTGATCTTTAGCACCACATAAAAATAAATAAATTTAAAAAACTTTTCTATCAACAAATAAAAAAAATTTTAAAAATATTTTTTTAGCTACACATGGACACAATATCTTTATTTTGTTTATTCATTTTTATGTGAAGCTGAGGATCGAACTCAGTGCCTCACATGTGCGAGGCAAGCGCTCTGCCATTAAGCCTCAACGCCAGCCCCTTATTTTTTATTTTGAAACAGGGTCTTTTTAAGTTGTTTAGGGTCTTGCTAAATTGCTGAGGCTGGCCTGGAATTTGTGATCCTCCTGTTTTAGCCTCTGGAGTCATTAGAATTATAGAAGTGTGCCACAGATTCTAGCCATTTATTTATTTACTTATTTACTTTGGCACCAGGAATTCATTTTACCCCTAGGGGCACTTAACAACTGAACCACATCCCTAACCCTTTTTATTTTATATTTTGAGACAGAGTCTTGCTAAGTTGCTTAGGGACCCATCAAACTGCTGAGGCTGGCTTTGAGCTTGTGATCCTCCTGCCTCAGCCTCCTGAGCCCCTGGGATTACAGGCATGTGCCATTGTACCCAGCTCAGCCACTCTTATTGTTGAGTTTTAAGAGTTCTTTGTGTATTTTGGGTAGTAGTCCTTTATCAGTTATATCTTTTCTAAATATTTTCTCCTGTTCTGTGACTTGTTTCTTAGTCTTTTGTCAGAGCAAATGTTTTTAATTTTAATTAAGTTCAGGTTATCAATTCTTTCTTTTGTTGATCATACTTTTGGGGTCATAGCTAAAAAGTCATTGCCAAACGTAAGATCATTTAGATTTTCTCTTGTGTTATCTTCTGTAAGTTTTACAGATTCACATATTTATATCAATGGTCTATTTGGGTCTTTTTTTAAATGTGAATTTCCAATTGTTTCAGCACCATTTATTGAAAAGACTTTTGTTGTTGTTGTTCCTATTGTGTCACCTTTACTCCTTTGTTAAAAATCAGTTCTGTATTTTATGTGGCTGTATTTCTGGGCTTTCTGCTCTGGTCCATTGTTCTGTCTATTCTTTTACCAATATCACAGTGTCCTGATTACTATAGCTTTATAGTCTTGAAGTCAAATAGTATCAGTCCACCAACTTTGTTCTTCTATAATGCTCCAGTGGCTTTTCTGGGTCTTTGCACACTCCATATAAAGTTTAAAATCATTCTGTCAATATCCACAAAACAACTTGCTGAGATTGTAATTTGGATTGCTTTGAATCTATAGATCAAGTTTCAAGAACTGACATCTTAACAATTTTTAGATTTCCTAACCATGAACATGGAATATATCTCCATTTATTTAGTTCATCTTTGATTTCTTTCATCAGAGTTTTAGAATTTCCTTTACATAAATCTTGTACATACTTTATTAGATTTATACTTAAGTATTTCTTGGTCTTGGATGCTGATGTAAATGGTATTTTGCTTTTTTAAATTTTAATTTGTTATATATGACAGAAGAATGCGTTACAATTCATATTACGTGTATAGAACACAATTTTTCATATCTCTAATTGTACACAGAGTAGAATCACACCATTGGTGTCTTCATACATGTACTTAGGGTAATGATGTTCATCTCATTCCATTGTTCTTCCTACCCCCATACCCCCTCCCTTTGTCTCCCTTCCTTTTTCCCTATCATCTAATCCTCCCATCCCGTCCCCCATATTGTGCTTTTAATTTTACATTCCACTTGTTCATTGGTGGTACATAGGAACACAATTAACTTTTAAAATTTTTCCATTTCTTGGGCCTGGGGTTGAGGTTCAGTGGTAGAGCGCTCACCTAGTTTGTGCGAGGCCCTGGGTTCGATCCTCAGCACCAAATAAAAATAAGTAAACAAAATAAAGTGTTGTGTATAACGAAAAAATAAATATTTTAAAAAATTGCATTTCTGGGTATTGAACCCAGGGGCCTTGGACATACTGGGCAAATATTCTACCACTTAGCTATATCCCTTGCCTGACTTTTGAATTTTAACCTCCAATCCAGTTATGATAGCTTATCAATTTCAGGAGGTTTTTGTTGTTATTGTTGTTGTTGGTGGTGACAGTGGTGTGAGTTTTAATTATTTTTTTTCCTCTACATAAGCAATCTTGGCATATGTAAACAAAGATAGTTTTATTTATTCTTTCCCTATCTACATGCATTTTAATTCCTATCTATGTTATTGCATGTCCCTTTTTATTGCTGAATACCACCCCATTGTTTGAGTGCACTACTATTTGTATATTTGTTTCTCCTGTTGAGGAATACTTAGGTTGTGAATAACTTGGGGGCATTATGAATAAAACTGTCACCAACATTGTACTACAATGGACATGCACTTTCATTTCTCATGGGTAATGAAATCTTATTACCCATGTATAGTGGACATGCACTTTCATTTCTCATGGGTAATGAAATCTTATTACCCATGTATAGTATAGAGGAGATGTATGTTTATTTTTATAATAAACTGTTAAAAGCATTTCTAATGTAGTTGTACCCTTTGAGTCATTTTAACAGTATATGAAAGTTTCAATTGCTCCACATCCTTGCCAACATTTAGTGTTGTCGAACTGTTTAATTTGGTGCATAGATAGATATTGCATTGTGGTTTTAATTTGCATTTCTCAAATCACTAATTATTTTTAGTATCTTTTTATGTGTATATTTGTCTTTCATATATCTTTTTTGGGTAGCATTCCTTCAAATATTTTGCCATTTTTTAATATTTATTTTTTAGTTTTAGGTGGACACAATATCTTTATTTTATTTTTATGTGGTGCTGAGAATTGAACCCAGTGCCTCACACATGCGAGGCAAGCGAGCTACCACTTCCCCAGCCCCATTGCCATTTTTTAATTGTTTGTTTTTATTGAGTTATAGGCATGACATTCTTTACATTTTCTATTTATTTATTTATTTTAAGACTATTTGATTTTTGATGCAGTTCAAATTGGCCTGATTGGTCCATTTCAGCTCCTTCACTGGAAAACCTTGGAGCAGAGACTGCTTATTTGTTTGTTATTTGTTTTTGTGATACTGGGGATAAATTCAGTGCTCTACTATTGAGGCACACCTCAGCCCCCTTTAGGTATTTGGGATATATATGTGTATTTTTGTTTATTTATTTAGAAATAATTTCAAGCTGGGCATAATGACCAAGCCTGTAATCCCAGTGATTTGAGAGGCTAAAACAGGAGGATCACAAATTCAAGGACAGCTTCAGCAACTTAATGAGGCCCTAAGCAACTTAGACTCGGTCTCAAAATAAGAAAGAAGGAAAAAAAAAAAGACAAGAAATAACTTCAGGGCTGGGGATGTGGCTCAAGCGGTAGTGCGCTCGCCTGGCATGCGTGCGGCCCGGGTTCGATTCTCAGCACCACATACCAACAAAGATGTTGTGTCCGCCGAGAACTAGAAAATAAATATTAAAAAAAATTCTCTCTCTCTAAAAAAAAAAAAAAAAGAAATAACTTCAGACTTTCAAAACATTGCACACATGGTATTAAGCATTCTCATATACTCTTTACCCATATTCCCCAGAAGTTATCATTTACCCTACTTGCTTTATTAGTTATTCCCTCTCTCTCTCTCTCTCTCTCTCTCTCTCTCTCTCTCTCTCTCTCTCAATATATATATATATACATGTACATATATGTGTAGATAATAATAAATATTTTTTCTAATATTTTTGAGAGCAAATTGCAAATATAATGCCTTTTTTTCCTCTAAATTTTTCAGAGTGTACTTCCTTTTTGAGTTTATTTCCTTTTTTAAAAGCACACCTGTAATCCCAGTGGCTCAGGAGGCTGAGGCAGGATGATAGTGAGTTCAAAGTCAGCCTCAGCAAAAAGCAAGGTACTAAGCAACTCAGTGAGACTCTGTCTCTAAATAAAATACAAAATAAGGCTGGAGATGTGGCTCAGTGGTGAGTGCCCCTGAGTTCAATCCTCGGTACACCCTGCCAAAAAAAAGGATAGGGTTGAGGGTGTGTGGCTTAGATTGCCTACTAAGAACAAGGCCCTATGTTACATCCTCAACAACATAACACAAACACACACACACACACAAAGTACATTCTCTTACATAACAACACTATGATAATCACAGTTGTGAAATTAATATAATACTATGATCTAAACTTCAAACTCAGTCAAGTTTCACCAACTGTCCCATTAAATCTTTTGTTTAGTCCTACCTGGTTTTATATATTGCATTCAGTTATTATGTCTCTTTGGTCTCTTTTAATCTGGATGAGTTTCTCCGTATTTCTTTGCCTTTTACACCTTGACACTTGAAAGGAACTACCCCCACCCCCACCCCCTCCGGCCCAGGACCTTGTCCAGGCTAGGTAAGTGCCCTGCCACTGAGCTAAAGCTCTACCCTCATACCAGCTATTTTATAGAACGTCCTACCTTTGGAGTTTGTCTAGTCTCTCCACATGACAAGATTGGGGGTACGTTTGGGGGCAGGAATACCACAGAAAGGAGGCTGGGTCCTTTTCAGTGCATTCTGTCAAGAGGTACATAGTTATCTTTGGTCAATTAGTTAAAGTAGAATCTACCAGATTTTCCCACCATAAAATTACTATTTTTCTCTTGTAACCAATAGATATCTATTAGATGTATGTTTTATAGATCTTTCTCTCAGTCTGAAGCTTACATATTCTTTCCTGCACCTTCAATCTCTTTCCCCATCCTCCTCTCCTTCCAGATCTTTTAATTGCTAGGGTTAGAACTCATGGCCTTGAAAGGCTATGCAGATGTTCTACCACTGAGCTTCCCCCCAATATGTTTTTTTTTTATTGTTACAGTACTGAGGATTGAATTTAGGGCTCTTGTATGCTAGGCAAACAGTGAGCTACATCCTTAGCCCTTTTATTTTATTTTTATTCTTTGTGTGTGTGTGTGTGTGTGTGTGTGTGTGTGTGTGTGTATGTAGGTGTGTGTGGTTCTGGGGATTGAACCCAGGGCCTTGTGCATGCGAGGTAAGCACTCTACCTACTAAGCTATATCCCCAGCCCCTTCGTTTTATTTTGAGACAGACTCTTGCTAAATTGCTCAGGCTGGGTCAGGCACGGTGGTGCAACGCCTGTAATCCCAGCAACTCAGAAAGCTGAGACAGGAGGATCAAAGTTTGAGTCCAATTTAATGGCTGGGGATGAGCTCAGTGGTACAGCAGTCCTGATTAAATCCCCCAGTATCAATAATAAATAAAGTTTCCCAGGCTGAACTTAAACTTGAGATCTTCCTGCCTCAACCTCCCAAATAGTTGGATTACAAGCGTCTGCATATGCCTGGCGTTGTTCTTTTCTTAATAGTGTATTTTTTGTTATTGTTGTTGTTGGTTTTTGATACTGGGAATTGAACCCAGGGACACTTTACCACTGAGCTAAATCCCCAGCCCTTTTTAATTTTTTTATTTTGAGACAGGGTCTTGATAAATTGCTTAGGGCCTCACTAAATTGCTGAGACTGTCTTTGAATTTGTGATCCTCCTGCCTCAGTCTCCTGAGTCAATGGCATTACAGGTGTGTGCCACCATGCCCTGCTTTATACTGTCTTTTGATGAGTAGATGTTTCATTTTAATGAAGTCATAATTTATCAATTTTTAAGTGGTTGTTGCTTTCTCTGTGCTAAGATATTTCTACCCCCAAATCAGAAAGATATTCTATGGTTTCTCTAGAAGTCTTATATATATTTTTTCTTTTTTCAGGGGTAGGGCATACTGGGGACTGACTCAGGGGCACTTAGCCACTGAGCCACATCCCCAGCCCTATTTTATATTTTATTTAGAGACAGGATTTCACTGCATTGCTTTAGCACTTCACCATTGACTAGTGATCCTCCTGCCTCAGCCTCCTGAGCCACTGAGATTACAGACAAATGCCACAGTGCCAGCCTGGCTGAAGTCTTATACTTTTAACTAAAGCTATAAATAGTTTTAGGTCTCTAATCCATTTCAAATTAATCTTCTTAATGGTTTGAGGAAGGGGTTAGAGTTTATTTTTTGCATATGGATATTCAGTTCCACCACCATTTGTTGAAAAGTTTTTAATTCCCTATTTGACTGCTGTGTACCAAATTCCAACTGGATTTGATTGGAAAAACAAACAACTATAGTGTGGGAATACTTTTTAGTTCTTTTTTTTTTTTTTTTTTTTTTTAGAATTTTAACATTTATTTATTTTTTCTTAGTTCTCGGCGGACACAACGTCTTCGTTTGTATGTGGTGCTGAGGATTGAACCCGGGCTGCACACATGCTAGGCGAGCGTGCTACCGCTTGAGCCACATCCCCAGCCCCTTTTTAGTTCTTTATTATAGTTCCGTGATTGTTTGATTATCCACATGTCTTGGCCCAATTTTTAATAATAAACATAAATTGCTCAACTCAACACAACGTTTCTGGGCTTCAGTTACATTTACACAGTGATTATTGTACCTATCTGATGTATAAGTTTATTTATAAAATCCTATATTCTTGCTTCTTAGACTGTACATCCTATTTATGCTGATATTATATTATATTTTATTTATTTATATTTGTGGGGCTGGTGTTTAAACTCAGGGCCTTGTGCATGC
The DNA here is from genome assembly GCF_045843805.1 of Urocitellus parryii. Lineage (NCBI taxonomy): Eukaryota > Metazoa > Chordata > Mammalia > Rodentia > Sciuridae > Urocitellus > Urocitellus parryii. The sequence continues at coordinate 119,649,158 of NC_135535.1, read as the reverse complement.
TAGGCAAGTGCTGTGCCGCTGAGTTACTTCCTCAACCCCTATGTCAAATTATTTTTATTTTCAATTTTTTGATGCTGGGAATTGAACCCAGGCCCTCATATGTATTAAGCATGCATTCTACTCCTGTGCTATACCCCTAGCTTGATTACTTTTTTTGTGTGTGTTGTGGGGTACTGAGGATTGAACTCAGGGTACTCAACCACTTAGACACATCTCCAGCCCTATTTTTTGTATTTTGTTTAGAGACAGGGTCTCACTGAGTTGCTTAGTACCTTGCTTTTTGCTGACGCTGTTTTGAACTCTCACCCTCCTGCCTCAGCCTTCTGAGCCTCTGGTATTACAGGCATGCACCACCGTGCCTGGCTTCCTTCATTACTTTTGAACCAAGCAGTGCTCTACCACTGAGCCTCATCCTCAGTGGTTTTTAGTTTTTAATTTGAGAGAGGGTGTCACTAAATTGCTGTGGCTGACCTGCAATCCTTCTGCCTCAGGCTCCCAAGTAGATTGGATTATTGGCGCGTGCACATCCAGCAAGCCTGATTATTTTTTATATTGATTCTATAGCTTGCTAGCTTTATAAGAAGTTTTAGCAATGTGAAGATATCCCTGGATTCTCTCCCTTTTCCATAGCCCTCATATCTTATTTGTGCCTCATAATTTCAGAAAAGTGGTTCCAGGGCTAAGAATGTAGTTCAATGGTGGAGTACTTTCCTAGAATATGCAAAGTCCTGGGTTGTATCCACAGCACTGCCAATAGAAAAGAACTTCAAAAAAGGGGTTGCCACTTATTTAATGTTGACTTGAAATAGTAACCAATTCTCCTGGGTTCACTGGTGTCTCCTCAGGAATGTTTTGTAAACAGAGGAGCCTGCCTAAAGTTAGGACCAGCTACGAAAACTGAGTGATGTATATACAGGATAACCGGATACTTTATCTTTCAAATTGGGATACAGGATTATTAAACAGGATTATTATTGATAACTATGCAAGGACAAGAGGTGTAAACCAGTTCTAAACCTCTGAGAACTCAGGGAGATTGGTGGATCCCAGTGGGAGAACACATGCTTAGCATGCATGGTGCCCTGGCTTCCATGCCCAGGACCAAAAAAATAAATTTTAAAAAACCAAAACCAAAACCTAGGACTCTGATATGGCTCAGTAATAGAGTGTTTTCCTGGCATGCGTGAAACCCTGTTTTGATCCCCAGAACTGAAAAAAACCCAAACCAAACCAACTTTCAGAACCCAATCAAGGTCATTCATTCAACAGCCATTTTTAAAATGCCTAAGTGTGTGCTAAAGGTGATGTAGATTCTAAGACAAATAAGCCATAATTCTTACTCTTAAGGAACTTTTATTATTACCATCTGGGGACAATAACCAGACAATTACAGTGAAGTATTTAATTTCCATGAGTTCCTTGTGGGTCAGGCAGGAAACCAAGGCTGCTTAGGTTGAAGTGTTAGTCAGAAGCTGTAGGGGGTGGTGGAGGTCCCAGATGAGCAGTTGAGATAATGAAAATAACCTATTAATGACAACAAGTTAGATTTGCATGGCCCTTTAGAGAGTTGTCAAGAATTAGGATGCTTGCAGGAAAGAAAATAGAGAGTAGCAGTGTCCGCAACACCAGAAGAAATGAGAACATTAAAGGGAGGAGCTTTTGACATTCAGTATCTCCTGCAATTGCCAAGGAGGCCAATCAACAGCTGCTCCCCAGGGCTCTGTTCTCCACCCAATTCTTTTTCCGCATTCCCCCTGAATGACCTTGTCCACACCCAGGGTTTCAAAAGACAGTTACTTGTTGATGCCTATTAAATAGCCCAGGGCTTTCTGCTGAATTGCTGGTTTGAATATTCACCCAGGTCTATCATGTGGGAATCCTGGGTTCAATACCCAGAACCATAAATGAATAAATAAATAAATAAATAAATAAATAAATAAATAAATAAATAAAGTAATTATACCCTTTGATCCAGGGATCTCTAGGAATTTCTTCTTTGGCTCTACTCATACACAGGCAATATGATAAAAGTTTCAAGTTGCTTATTGAAGCATTGTTTTAATAACAAAAGACTGGAAGACTAATTGTTCTTCGTTGGAACACTTCAAATAAGTCATGGTCCTTCGTACAGATGCTATGCAACTGTAAAATAGAATGAGAAATCCTCTATATTCTAGTAATAGAAAGACCCCCCCCCCCCCCCCCCCCCCCCGCAAGCTGGACGCTGTGATACAGCTCTGGAGGCTGAGGCAAGAGAATCATGAGTTCAAAGCCAGGCTTAGCAACTTAGTGAAACCCTGTCTCTAAATAAAATATAAAAAAGGGCTGGGTATGTGGCTCCATGGTCAAGTGCCCCTGAGTTCAATCCTTGATACAAAACAAAAGTGAAGAATAAATCCAAAATGCAGTATGAAATTGTTATTATTATTATTATTTATTTTGGGGTACTGGGGATTAAGATTCTCCTGTTTCAGCCTCCTGAGTTACTTAAGATTACAAGCATAGGGGCTGGGGATGTGGCTCAAGCGGTAGCGCGAGCGCCTGGCATGCCTGCGGCCCGGGTTCGATCCTCAGCACCATATACCAACAAAGATGTTGTGTCTGCCGAGAACTAAAAAATAAATATTAAAAATTCTCTCTCTCTTACTCTCTCTTTAAAAAAAAAAAAAGTTTAAAAAAAAAAAGATTACAAGCATACACTACTGGGACCAGTGCAATATGAAATTTTAAAAAGCAAATGCAGACTGGTGTGTGTGTGGTATGCTATAATTTGTATAAAAGAGGTGGGTGGGATGAATCATATATTTACTCTTATTTGTGCATGCACAATGAAACTCGGCAAGGATATACAACATTCTCGTAATAGGTGTGTTTTAGGAGTGTTGTGGGTAAGGGCCAGAACTAAACAACAGAAGAGCAAAAGGTGGGAGGAAAATATTTCATTCTACTTTTTTTTTTCCCCCAGTACAGGGGATTGAAACATGGACACTCTATCTCTACATTACCAGATCCTTTTATTTTGAGATAGGATCTCTCTAAATTGATAAGGCTGGCCACAAACTTATGAGCTTCCTGCGTCAGCCTCCTGAGGTATGTGCCAACACACCTGTCTACATTCTGATTTTTTAATCTTATAAATGTACTGTATACTTGAAATAATTTCTTTTACGAGAAAGGCAGAAAATAGTAATGGAATTTACATGTAGTAACATGTACAAATTCTAACTAATAAAATTTCCTTATAATAATTAGTACTACAAAGAGGAGTATTATAACAACCTATAATAAAATCTTTTAAAACCTATGTTCACAGGGCTGGGGTTATGGCTTAGCTGTAGAGCGCTCGCCTCGCACGTGCAAGGTCCTGGGTTCGATCCTCAGCACCACATATAAATAAACAGTTATTGTGTTCAACTACAACTACAAAATAAATAAATAAATAAAATATTAAAAAAAAAAAAAACTGTGTTCACTCATGTGGCATATAAAAGTACTCTAAGAAAGTTTTTGGCAGAGAGTTACTTGGAAAGCTGAGGCAAGAGGGGAGGATCATAAGTTTGAGCCCAGCTTCTGCCCAGCTTCTGCCCAGCTTCTGCAGTTAAGCAAGACCCTCAACAATTTAGAGGGACTCTATCTCAAGATAAAAGTTAAAAGGGCTGGGATTATAACTCAGTGGTAGAGCCCTTGCTGAGCAAGTAAGGACTCTGGGTTAATTCCCAGCATGGCCAGAAAAAAAAAAAAAAAAAAAGTTTTTGTGCAATAAATGTTTTCTGTAGTCCAATGTAACAGTCAGTAGTTACTTCTTTTTTCCATTCTATTTTCTTTTAATTATACGTTGAAGTAGCTATTACTCTTCACATGCTCCTAGTATATACTGAGAAATTACTTGGTTTAAGACAGAGTGGTAGATGTGATGAGTGATAAGGAATAAACATGACTTGTGCCCTGATCTAATCAGAGTGTGTATGTCCCCATGTCTCCATCCTTCATTTTGGTTAAGCCTTTGCTTGTGTATCATCTCCCACACTAACCCCCTCTCTAAAGTCATTCCATCATTTTCTCTCTCTAATCCCTAGGCTTATTTATTTTTCATTATATCCCTTATCACTATCTGACAAATTACATATTCATTTGATTCTTTTTTTGTCCTCTGCAGTTAGAGCAATGCCTGCCCCATAATAGACTAAATGTTTATGTAGTTAATAAATGCCTGGAAGATGTAGCTGAATTGGTAGAGCATGTCTACAATGTGCAAGGCCTGTCTTGGAACCCTGTGCAGGGTTCCATCTTCAGTTCCAAAGGGAAAAAAAAAAGAAAAATAATACATGAATGAACTGTGGAAGCACACATCTGTAATCCCAGATCCTCAAAAGGCTGATGTGGGATGATCACAAGGTCTAAGCCAGCTTCAGCATCTTAGCAAGGCACTCAACAACTTAGTTAGATCCTTTCTCAAAATAAAAAACAAAAAGGTCTGGGGATGTAGGCCAGTGGCAAAGCACTCAAAGTTTAATCTTCAATAATAAATAATAATAAATGAATGAAGAAAGAGAAGTTACACATTTCAAATTGTAGGTAAGGAATGTAAACAATAAACAGGATAGCCTAGAAGAAGGAGTGACCACACGTGTGATCCTGGGATGGGGAAGGCTGAAGAATGGTCACCATGAAGTACAAATGAGTGTCCCATGAGAAATCCTTCATCAGCTGATGTTGGCTGGGTGGGGCCTACCTGACACACAGATGCATTCCTGAAATCTGCACGAAGATGATTAAATAGAATAAAAAATTCATGCCAAAGCAGTTAAACTTCACCTAAAAACTCAGTCACTCTCAAATGTCCTTGTAGATCATGTTCTATGGTCCTAATGAGAGGGAAGTAGAACTCTCAGTGCTACTTAAGCCCAGTTTCAATTCTTTTGATTGCAGTATCCCTTTCCCCACCTTCTTTTGGCCTCAGCTGGAGAGAACTGAAGCTTTCATTCAATTACTCTCACCTTTCATTAAAGGATTGCTTGGTGGACAGTCAGGGTTTGGCTTATGTTCTTTTCCAGCCACCTGACTGGCAGGTTGAATGGGTTTAATGATCTAAGATGATGACAGAGAAGGCTGGTGACTAATGCATTAGCTACCTCATTTCCAGAACAATCCTATGAGTGAAAACCTTCTTGCCATGGTTGATTGACCTTGTTAAAGGGAGCTGGGCAGGTATAAAGGTCCAGTGCCATGTGCACTTGTAGAAACATGTTATTGTGACATCAGAGCCTCATGGTAGACTGTCCTTTCCAGGTCTCATCATGGTAATGAGTCCCCTTCTCCAGGACCTGTCATCAACACTGACATTTTTGACCACATCCTCCATGAAATTCTTCCTTGATTTCAGCAGCCCAGCCATCTGCCACTACTTTTAAGGCAGAATAGATTGGGGATTAAGTACAAGACACTGGATTCAGATTGTCTTCTTTTGACTCTGGGCTCTGAATCTCACTTACTGGGTGAGGTTGGGCAAATTGCTTAAGTCTCTGAGTTTCTTCAACCAACATTACTGACTGCATTAAGTTGATGGAACTAAATGAGCTAATACAGTTGGGTGCGGTGGTGTACACCTGCAATCTCAAGGACTCTGGAAGCTAAGACAGGAGGCTCATAAATTCAGAGCCAGCCTCAGCAATTTAGCAAGATCCTGTCTCAAAATAAAAAAAAAAGGACTGGGGATGTAAAGCTCCCCTGGGTTCAATTCCCAGTACTAGGAGAAAAAAATAGCTAATACATATACCTCACTCAGAATAGTAATCTGGAACATAAACATTTAATTGTTTAACCTTCGTGTTGGTGAGGCTGGGGACTGAGCCTAACACCCTGAATGTACAAAGACAGTGCCCTACCACTGAGCTATATCCCCAGTGTTTAGTTGCTTTTATTTAAAAGAAAGAGTATAAAAAACTGTGCAAAATTAAATTTAATGATTAAGTATACATAAAATTAACAAACAAGCCAGATGTTAGTGGTATGCACTTGCAGCCCCAGCTATTTGGGAGGCTGGAGTGGGAGGATCACTTGAGTCCTTGAGTTTGAAACCAGCCTAGGCAACATAGTGAGACCCTGTTTAAAAAAAAAAAAAAAAAAAAGTAACAAGCATACTATACTTTATATCAGTCCACAAAGCTTGCTGATTACATGACAGTAAAAGAACCACTAAAACTGAGATCTTGTTGCTATTCAGATTTTAAATATTTGTATCCTGAAACAAAACCATAAAATTAAGCTTTTTAAATGGAAATTTTAAAAAATTAAATATATAGCTCAAGTAGTACCAATAATGTAGAGCCTATTATTATTATTATTATTATTATTATTATTATTATTATATTTTGAAGTGCTAGTGGAACCCAGGGGCTCATGGAGGCAAGCACTCTACCACTGAGCTACACCCAAAGCCCAAGCCCTTAATTACTTTATCTTTGAATTCTCTTTCTGACTTCTTTGGCTCCTTTTCCAGTTCCCTGACTATGACCCCCAAATCTGCCTATTTATCTTCTTTTCTCTCTGTGTTTTCTTCCTTTTCCATCTGAAATCCTCCCCACAATTTATTTAGCACTTGTGTGGGAAGAACTTGCACTGGAAGCTCAGAATGGTGGTTTGATTTTCCTTCCAAGTTCTGGCCATATTTCCAGTGCCTACCAGATATTTGCCAGGTTGTCCTGATGGCACCAAAATTAGTATCCCTATATCCCAAATTATGTTCTCAGGAAAATACATTCTTCAATGCCTCCTCAGACTTCCATGTTGCAATAGTTAATGAATCCTTTATTATTCTTTGATTTTATAGGTCCTACTCATTTCCAGTGCTACCCTCTAATTTCTGCTTTTCTCACCTCTGAATGAGCTATTCTTATTACTTCTATTCTTTCCTCTCTACATATCACCACTGATTAATCACAGATTCTGCAGTAAAGGACTTGTCATTAATTTACTTTGAACCTTTAGGACCTGCCTCTTATCTAGCATTCTGGACACAGTGGTGCATGCCTATAATCTTTTATTTAAAAGAAAGATTACAAAAAACTGAAGCAGGGAGACTGAAGCAGGAGGATCAGAAATTTGAGGCCAGGCTTCACATTTCAGTAAGACCTTGTCTCAAAATTAAATTTTAAAACTTGGAGCTGGGGATGTAGCTCAATGGTAGAGTGCCCCTGGGTTCACACATAAATAAATAAATAGTCCAAACTCATACCTCAGCCTGGTAGCTCATGCCTGTAATACCAATTATTTGGGAGGCTGAGAGAGGAGGATCATGTCATGGCCAGAATGAGCAATTTATGAAGAGCCTGAATCAAAATTAAAAAAAAAAAAAGAGTTGGAGATATAGCTCAGAATTAGATTGCCCTATTTTCAATCCCCAGGACCACAAAATCATAATAAATAAGATTAAAATAAAATAAGCTGGGCATGGTGGTGAATGCCTATAATCCTAGCTACTCTGGAGGAGGAAGGATCTGTTTAAAACCCATCACAACAATTTAGCAACACCATGTCTCAAAAAATCAATAAAAATTAAAAGGGCTGGAAGTATAAGCTCAGTGGTAAAGTATCCCTGGGTTCAATCCCACTACCACAATGAATGAATGAATGAATAAATAAATAAATAATCCAAACTCATGACTTAGCTTTTAAGACTGTCCAGACTCTGGGTCCTGAATTTCTTTTCAGTTGCGGGGAATCGACCCAGGGTCTTGTACTTGCTGCACAGGCACTCTACCAGTAAACTTCACCCTGGCACCTAAAAATGATCTCTCTTTCCTTCTCTCTCTATTCCTCTGCACAGATCTCACCTTGACTTCTTCAAGCTCTCTTTTCACTTACATCCCTCAGTTTAAAATGGCTCTTTACCCAACTCCAGTCACTGAACTCCTCCCCATCCTTCAAAGCCCAGTGCAGGCAACTCTGGTTCCATGAGACCCTTCATGACTTCTCACCTCTTATTCTTCTTTGGATGCTCTACAGTTTTATATTACATTCTGCCTTGTATTGTAATCATTTGTTTCTGTAGCTTGTGTCTTCTCATGGATTGCAAATTCTATCCTATTCTGGGAACTTTTTAAAAATTTTTATTTATTTATTGGTATGTGGTGTTGAGGATCAAACCCAGTGCCTCACACATGCCAGGCGAGCGCTCTGCCACGGAGCCATGACCCCAGCTCCCTATTCTGGGGTCTTATTCTGAATATATATTTGCATCAGATTTATCTTTTATGTAGTAAATTCTCAGAAATGTGAGGGGCTGGGGATGCACCTCAATTGTAGAGTGCTTGCTCAGCATGCATGAAGCCCTGGGTTCAAAAGTCTGCACCATGAAAGAAAAGAAAAGAAAGAAAGGTGAGTGAATAAAATGATGGTATGTTGATTCTAGCACTATAATTGTGTCGGTGTGTGAATGAACCAAAAAATTTGGTGGTAACTTTTTTTTTTTTAAAGAGAGAGTGAGAGAGAATTTTAATATTTTTTATTTTTTAGTTCTCGGCAGACATAACATCTTTGTTTGTATGTGGTACTGAGGTTCGAACCCGGGCTGCACGCATGCCAGACGAGCGCACTACCACTTGAGCCACATCCCCAGCCCGGTGGTAACTTTATAGTAGTAGTTCAACTCAAAATAGCTAAGCTAACCAATCTAGGTGCCTTTCAACAGATGAATGGATAAAGAAAATGTGTATATATACACAGTGGACTATTACTCAGCTGTAAAGAAGAATGAAATTTTGGCATTTGCTGGTAAATGGATAGAACTGGAGACTATCATGCTAAGTGAAATAAGCCAATCCCAAAAAAACAAAGGCTGAATGTTCTCTCTGATATACAGAAGCTAACACACACAATAAGAGGAGTGGAGAATAGAAGTTTATTGGATTAGACAAAGAGGAACAATGGGAAAGGGGGTGGAGTGGGAATAGAAAAGACAATAGAATGGATCAGACATAATTTTCCTATGGATCAGACATAACTTTCCTATGTTCACATATGAATGAATGACCAGTATAACTCCACATCATATTCAACCATAGAATGGGATCCTAATTAGAATAAGTTATATAATATGTCAAAATACTTCCATTTATCATGTATATCTAAAGAGAACAAATTTTAAAAAATAAAAGAAAAAAAATCGGTGGTGGGTTGGGGATATAGCTCAGTTGATAGAGTGCTTGCCTTCATGCACAAGGCCCTGGGTTCAATCTCCAGCACCACTGTCACTAATTCATAATCTAAACCAGAAAGTATTATAACAAATAATTAAATTTCCTTGGCTCATTAATTCTTGTGATTTGGGAAGTAGCTGCAGTAATGCAGTCATTTTTTTCTGCTAAACCCCAAGCTCAGATCATCAATTCTTGAAGAGTCAACATGTGGAAATGTTTATCAGCCACTACCAACTTGAGTTGAGTCATCTACTATTGACAACAAATATCCATCAGATTCAGGGTCCAGAAAATCATATAGGAATTATAAGAAATACTAAAAGAGTTTAGGATGTCATTAATGCATTGAGATTTGTGTGAGTGTGTGTGTGTGCGTGTGTGTGTGGCACTGGGGATTGAACCCAGGGATGCTCTACACCTGAGTTATATCCCCCAGTCCTTTTATTTTATTTTTCATTTTGAGACAGGGTCTTGCTAAATTATAGAGACTGAATTTTTCAAACTTGCAATCCTTCTGCCTCAGCCTCTGAGTCTCTGGGATTACAGGTATGCACCTGGCTTCACACTGAAACTTTTTTTGGCACTGGGAATTGAATGCAGGGGCATTCCGTCACTGAAGCCCTATTTTGTATTTTATTTAGAGACAAGGTCTCACTGAATTGCTTATCGCCTCACCATTGCAGAGGCTGGCTTTGAACTCAGGATCCTCTGCGTTAGCCTCCCTAGCTGCTGGGATTACAGGTGTGTGCCACCACGCCCAGCTACATTGAGACTTTTGATCTGATTATGAGACAAAAATCAAGATACTTGGGGCTGGGGATGTGGTTCAAGCGGTAGCGCGCTCGCCTGGCATGCGTGCGGCCCGGGTTCGATCCTCAGCACCACATACAAAAAAAGATGTTGTGTCTGCCAAAAACTAAAAAATAAATATTAAAAACTCTCTCTCTCTCTCTCTTTAGAAAAAGTCAAGATACTTGAAAGAATTTAGAAATAAAAGCTGGGCACAGTGGCACATTCTTTTTTTTTTTTTTTTAAAGAGAGAGTGAGAGAGAGAGGGACAGAGAGAGAGATAGAATTTTAACATTTATTTATTTTTCTTAGTTCTCGGCGGACACAACATCTTCGTTTTTTGTATGTGGTGCTGAGGATAGAACCCAGGCCGCACACACGCCAGGCGAGCGCGCTACCGCTTGAGCCACATCCCCAGCCCCAGTGGCACATTCTTATAATTCAAGTTTCTGGGGAGGCTGTGATAGAAGGATCAAAATTTCAAGGCCAGTCTCAGCAATTTAGACCCTGTTTCAAATTATTATTATTATTATTATTATTATTATTATTATTATTATTATTATTGATGTCTTGGAATGCAGCTAAGTGGTAAAGTGCCCTGGATTCAATCCCTGATACCTACTCTCCCTTAAAAAAAAAAAAAAGTGAACTGGGGATTCTTGTAGCTCAGAGGTAGAGTAGCTTGCCTAACATGTGCAAAGCCCTAGGTTCCACAAAGAAAGAAAGAAAGAATCCCTTAAGGCTGATAGGTATGGAATTAACTATACATGTCATAGGAGTTCAGAAAAAGGCAAGAATAGTTAACATTGAGTGCTTCATATTTGCCATTATATTATCATTTTTCAATGTAATCCTCCCCCAGTATGAACTAAGCATTAATAGTCACATTTTTCAAATGCAGAAATTTCAAAGGATAAGTAATTTGCCCAAGTTCTAGAAATATCCAGAAACCTAGCATTTCCCAGATGGTTTTCCAAGTGTTGTTCTACTGCTTCCACCCAGAATCAGTGCTCTGTAGTCCACCCTAGAAGCAGGAATTACTCTTCCCAACAACATCTTAACAGTTCTTTACTTCTTGAGCAATACTACCCCAACTTCTTTCCTTATTTATTTTTTATTTGTGGTGCTGAGAATGGAACCCAGGGCTTCTAAGCTAAGCACATGCCCTGTCAGTGAGTTACATTCCCTGCCTCCCCAACTTCTGTATATGGCATTCAAGACCCTTCATGATGTATTACAACCACCTACCCTTCCGGCTCCTGTCCAAAGACTTCCCACCTTCCACTTTGGTTAAAGAGGTTGTCTCAGACCCACCTCTTTTCATAAGTTCCAAAATTTAGGCCTCTATGTCTTAGTGAATCATTTTTGGTTTTAAGAAACTAAAACATACATGAACAAGCCAAAAAAAGGGAAGCTTAAAATAAGGAAATGAAAAAAAAAAATCTCTTAAAATCCACTGGCAAAATATCTGGCCAGGCTTCCCAAAAGGTCTTACAAACTAGATCCGGAAATGCTCATTCTCCTGCAATTTGATGGCCTTCTGCTCTGGTCTCTAAGCACTGATTAACTCCCCCACCTCCTTCATGCCTGGTTCATGCTAGATGATTGCTTTTTTATATTTCCAAATTTAAAATCTCCAGTGGTAGGGAGGGGGTGTGGCTCAGTGGTAGAGCAGTAGCCTAGCATGTATCAAGCCCTGAGTTCCATTCCCACCACCAAAAAACAAAAAGCCCTTCAGTTTTAGGACTAGCTCGGTAGTAGAGCACATGCTTAGCTCGTGTGAGGCCCTAGATTTAAATCTTAGCACCAAAACAAACAAGAAAACTTCAGTTGTAGAGGTAGAGACCAATCAGCACCAATGAACACCCATTCACAAGAAAATCTTGCAGGGCATGGTGGTACATGACTGTAATCCCAGTGATTCGGGAGGCCGAGGCAGGAGGATCACAAATTTCAGGCCAGACTCAGCAACTTAGAGAGACCCTCAACAAATTAGTGAAACCCTGTCTCAAAAAAAAAAAAAAAAAAAAAAAAAAAAAGTGCTGGGGAGAGCCAGGCATGGTGGTGCATACCTATAATCCCAGCGGCTTGGGAGGCTGGGGCAGGAAGATTTTGAATTCAAAGCCAGCCTCAGCAACTTAGCGAGGGACTAAGCAACTCAGAGGAACCCTGTCTCTAAATAAAATACAAAAAGGGCTGGGGATGTGGCTCAAAGGTTAAATGCCCCTGAGTTCAATCCCCAGTACCAAAAAAAAAAAAAAAAAAAAAAAAGTGCTGGGGCTGTAGCTCAGTGATAAAATGTCCCTGGATTCAATCCCAAAAGAAAATTTAAAAGGTTGGTCAGGCCAGAGTGGGCCCGAGGCGGACGTGAACAGGGTCGGATCAAGATGGCGGTGCAGGTGGTACAGGCAGTGCAGGCGGTTCATCAGACGCTTTCCTAGTTTGAGGCTTTCCTAGTTTGTCTCAACCAAGCTCTGAGCACAGAAAAGGAGGAGGTGATGGGACTGTGTATGGGGAGGAGTGACTCCAAATTTGCATATACCGGAACTGAAATGCGCACAGTTGCTGAAAAGGTTGAACCGTCAGAATTGTTCATATTCATTCTGTCATCATCTTGCGACGTTCTGATAAGAGGAAGGACCGAGTAGAAATTTCTCCAGAGCAGCTATCTGCGGCCTCAACAGAAGCAGAGAGATTGGCTGAATTAACAGGTCGCCCCATGAGAGTTGTGGGCTGGTATCATTCCCATCCTCATATAACTGTCTGGCCTTCACATGTTGATGTTCGCACTCAAGCCATGTACCAGATGATGGATCAAGGTTTTGTAGGACTTATTTTTTCCTGTTTCATAGAGGATAAAAACACAAAGACTGGTCGGGTACTCTACACTTGCTTCCAATCCATACAGGCCCAAAAGAGCTCAGAGTATGAAAGAATTGAAATTCCAATCCATATTGTACCCCATGTCACCATTGGAAAAGTATGCCTTGAATCAGCAGTGGAGCTGCCCAAGATCCTTTGTCAGGAGGAACAGGATGCATATAGGAGGATTCACAGCCTTACACATCTGGACTCAGTAACCAAGATCCATAATGGTTCAGTGTTTACCAAGAATCTGCAGTCAGGGGGCCTCTCCTACAGTGGTTGGAGGATAGATTGGAGCAAAACCAACAGCATTTGCAGGAGTTACAACAAGAAAAAGAAGAACTTATGCAAGAACTTTACTCCCTAGAATAAAGGAGGAGACAAATGGGGACAGAAGAAAATATCCAGTATAAAATTAATTAAGCTAAATCAATTTTGATGAAGAAAAAGTTGGAGGACTCACATTACCTGACTGAAAGCTACAGTAATCAAGATGTTAAAGTGTTGCCAGAGGGATAAACACATAAAACAATGGAACAGAAGAGAACCTAGAAATAGACCCATACGAATATTCAAAATATGCCAAACTAATCTGACAAACATAACAAAGACAATTCAATGAAGAAATCAAGCTGAAGCAATTGAATACACATTTTTTTTAAAAAAAAGAACCTCAACCTAAACCTCACTAAAAATTCTATATAAAAGTTACCTCAAAATGTATCATGGACTTAAATATAATATGTAAAGCAAAACATTAGTTAAAAAAACAACAACAACAACAAAAAAAAAAAAACAAGAGAACAATCTTCAGGAGAAAAGTTCTTCAACTTCACTTCAAAAGCACAATACATAAGAGAAGACGTTTCTATATTAAGCCTCATCAAAATTAAAAAGTTTGATTCTAGGGCTGGGGATGTGGCTCAAGCGGTAGCGAGCTAGCCTGGCATGCGTGCGGCCCGGGTTCGATCCTCAACACCACATACAAAGATGTTGTTTCCGCCGATAACTAAAAAATAAATATTAAAATTCTCTCTCTCTCTCTCTTTAAAAAAAAAGTTTGATTCTGTAAGAAATTTTTTTTGTAAGAAATTTTTTAAGAAGAATAAAATACAAGCTACAGATTGAGAGAAATTATTTGCAAACCATAGAATATCTGATCAATTTGGAGTATTGCGTTCAAAACTCAACAGTAAAAAAACAGTCCAATTAGAAAATGAGCAAAGATATGAATAAACATTCATCAAAGAGGGTATATGGATGGCAAGCAATCACATGAAAAGATGTTGAACTTCATAAGTCATCAGTGAATGTAAATTATAACCACAATGATATATGACTTACACACTTTTTAGAATGGTTAAAGAGAAAATGGTTTTGAGGATACAAACTATACTTCTCATATATTCATGATAGGAATATAAAATGGTACAGCCACTCTGGAAAAGAGATTGGAAATTTCTTTTGAAGTTAAACATATATTAACATACAAACCAGCAATTGCCTTCCTGGATATTTATCCCAGAGAAATGAAAACCTATGTTGGCACAAAAGCTCATACAATAATTTTCATAGCAACTGTATTAATAATATCCCCAAACTGAAAACAACTCCGATGTCCTGCAATGGGTAAATGGTTAAACAAATTGTCCATATCATGGAATACTGCTCTGTAATCAAATTAACAATAACGTAAATGGACCTCAGGGGTATTATGTGTGGTGAATGACAAAAACAAAAAAAAGAATCTTGAAAGTTCACATACTGTACAGTAGTGTTCATATAACATTTTTGAAATAACAAAATTATAGAATGAATAGATTAATGGTTGCCAGGGAATAATTGGGGTGTGGCATATGTATGATTATACAAGGATGGCAAAGGAGTTCCTGTGTGCTGATGGAATAGTTTTGTATCTCGATTATGGTATTGAGTACATAAATCTATACCTGTGCTAAAATACATAGACTAATACAGATATGAATGCATGTAAAATCTGGTAAAACTTAATAAATTCTGTAGTCTATTTAGCAATATTATACCATTGTCACTATTTTGATTTTGAAGTTGTACTACAATTAAGACCTTAGCATTGGAGGAAAATGAGTAAAGGGTACATGGGACTCTCTGTACTATTTTTTGCAACTTCCTGTAAGTCTATTATTATTACAAAATCAAAAACGTGAATAAAAAAAAAGAAAATTTAAAAGTCAGCTTTGTCACATGTCATTTATGGCCAGGGAGGTTAGGCATCTCATAGGACAAACATAGAAAGACAAAAGCTATATGTTTCGAGCAGTTTTATGACCTGCCGTATCACACTGCATATAACAGTTGCTCAACAAATAAAGATGGAGTTGAACTGAGCTACAGTAATAAAAGAAACTTTTGTGAAAGATAGGATTTGGCCTGGGCTTTAATGTAGGAAGGTGATTGTCATTGGAGGAGTGATGAAGGACACTGAATCCTGTGGAAGGAAAGAGCAAGAATCCTGGAGGTGGGAGGAGACCACAGTTGTAAGAAGCCTCCAAAGGTGGTCACACAGACACGTTGTATTTAATGCTATAGACAACTGGGAGGCATTTTAATGCATGCCTGTAATCCCATCAGCTCAGGTGGCTAAGGCAGGAGGATCACGAGTGTGAAGCCAGCCTCAGCAACTTAACAGGGCCCTAAGCAACTCACTGAAACCCCATCTTTAAATAAAATACAAAACAGGGCTGGAAATGTGGTTCAGTGGTTAAGTGTTCCTGGGTTCAATCCCCAGTGCCAAAAAAGAGAAAAGAAAATTGGCTTAGGGAAGGTGAACATGGAAGATTTACCTGATAGCATGTGCGAAATGCTGAAAGGTGCAGGAAAGGAAGTGCTGAGGGTGACAGAACCAACATAAGATCAGGAGAAGAGTTGGAAAACTGTCAGAGACTGAGGGATATGCAGGTGAGTCTGGGGGAATGTCCCTGGCTGAATGCATAAGGAGTGACTCAAAAGAAATTTCAAAGAAAGAAATGGTAGAACTGGGTATGTCATATTCACTGCCATTATTATCAATTCCATTCCAGGTTGGATGCACTTACTTACTTTATTTATTTTTTTGTAGTACAAAGGATAGAATCCAGGGCCTCATGTATGCTAGGCAAACATTCAACCACTGAACTACACCCCCAAACTCTCGATGTACTTTATTAAAATATTAACAGCATGGGAAAGTAGGTTCTGTTATCCCCCTGTTTAAAGATGAGATAACTTAAGATGTGTAGATAGATCCTAGATTTGAACCCATGCTTCTTTAAATGCAAAAATCCCTGTACTTTCCACTCTGTCTCACTGCCTGCTTATCATTATTGAGTTTTCATAGAACTGTTGATTTGAGTCAGCGTGACTGAGCACAAGGAATCTATGTCAAGCTCTATTATGTGCTGGCAATGTGGTCAGGTGTGAGACTCACCCCCTAAGCTCCTCCCTCTTCCAACCAGTTTTTCATGTGTCACTGGAACAAAGGGAGAGCTGTGTGAGGTGCTCTGAGCAGAGGTCTAACCAACTGTACTGGCTGTGGATATTATGGGGCTTGGTGGAAGGTAGGTACAGAGCTGGAGTCAGGTCAGGAGGAAGGTGAGAAGAACATGAGAAAAGCTGAGTATAGGGGAGTGCTATAGTTTAATTATGGATCCTGCCCCTGGAAGGGGCGGTACAACTGGGAGGTGCTACGGACTTTCAGGAGGTGGGGCCTTATGGGAGGTCCTTAGGTTTCAGAGGTCTGCTTCTGTCTCTTTCTCTGATTCCTGGTGATGGTTTGTCCTAACACATGCTCCCGGCCATTGTCACCTGATGCCATCAACAGAGAACCAAAGCAAAGGGACCCCCAATCTTGGACTGAAACCTCCAGAGTCATGAGCTAAGTAAACCTTATCTTTCACAGGTATTTCATTATAGTAACTGAAGCTGACTAATAAAGGAGGCTAGAGACAGCCTTTTCAAGGCAGGTTTCTGTATTTACATGCCAGAGATTACAGGTAGGTAGCCTGAAAGATGCCAGCTCAGTTGGGTGTTTTGGGGGGATGGGTCTGTATTTAATGTATTTAAATCTTCTTTCCTTTCTTTTCCTTCTTTTGTGATGTTGAAGCCAAAGCCTTGTGCATACTAGGCAAGTACTCTACCATTTAGCTTCACTTTCAGCTCTATATTTATACATTTTAACATTCTTCATTATGTAACATATGTAGTACTGACATTTATTTGTTTGTTTGTTTGTTTGTTTTGGATTTTTGGTACCAGGATTGAACCCATGGGCACTTAACCACTGAGCCACATCACTAGCCCTTTTTATTTTTTATTTTGAGACAAGGTCTCACTAAATGGCTGAGGCTGGCTTTGAACTTGTGATCCTCCTGCCTCAGCCTCCTGAGTCACTGGGATTACAGGCATGCACTGCTGGATCTGGCTAGTACTTATTTTTAATTCACTTGATTCTCACAATAACCTCATAAAGTAGATACTATTAATAGCCTCTGTTACAGATAAGGAACTTTGAGCACAGGAAATTAAGTAACTTACCTGTGGAACACAGCTAGTGAGAGCCAGAATTTAAACCCAAGAAACTACTTCAAGTATGTCCACCACATCTACTTCTCCTTCATTGCTGAAATTTTTCTAAACCATTATAAAACTTTAAAAAGTACAGTATTTTACATAATATTCAACTTTAGGGCTTCTCTGATCATAGGTAAGAAATCTGTCTGCGGGGGCTGGGGATGTGGCTCAAGCGGTAGCGCGCTCACCTGGCATGCGTGCGGCCCGGGTTCGATCCTCAGCACCACATACCAACAAAGATGTTGTGTCCGCCGAGAACTAAAAAATAAATATTAAAAATTCTCTCTCTCAAAAAAATAAATATTAAAAATTCTCTCTCTCTCTCTCTCCTCTCTCACTCTCTCTTAAAAAAAAAAAAAAAAAAAAAAAGAAATCTGTCTGCCTTGTGCCTATCTTCTGCACAGAGAACTTTGGATCAGCTGCCCTGTGAGATGGATGGTATTTGTCCTCTGATTAATCAGAGCCCTCCACAGACCCCCACCACCCCGCTTCCCCATGCTCATTTATATTACCTGCCTGTTCTCTGAAGATTGCTATGTATTCTTTTTTGGTACTGGGGATTAAACCCAGGGGTGCTTAATTACTGAGCCACATCACCAGCACTTTTTAAAAAAATTTTTTTTGATAATTTTTTTAATATTTATTTTTTAGTTATAGTTGGACACAATACCTTTATTTTAAATATTAATTTTTTTTGTGGTGCTGGGGATTGAACCCAGTGCTAGGCAAGCACTCTACCACTGAGCTACAACCCTGCCCCCTCCCCAGCACTTTTTTAGATCTTATTAAACACAGGGTCTCGCTGAGTTGCTTGGGGCCTTCCTAAGTTGCTGAGGCTGGTTTTGAACTCACAATCCTCCTGCCTCAGCCTCCCGAGCTGCCGGAATTACAGGCATGTGCCACCCTGCCCAGCATGTTTTCTATTCTTGATCAGAGTTGTAATATCTATACTATTATTTGTTGGGACTAAGCCATAAATACTCTTAATTTTATAAATATATAAACCTGTTGTGTGTAGGACCTTAGTTGAGCATCAGGGTAGAAGTAAAAAATGAATAACAAAGCCAGGTGCATTAGCACATCTGTAGTTCCCAGCCACTCAGAGTACTGAAGTACTTAAGAAATTTGAGGCCAGCCTGGGCAACACTATGAGACCCCATATCTCCCCCACTCTATCTTGTATGTTGTGTGTGTGTGTAGTGCTGAGGATGGAACCCAGGAAATCCTGAACGATAAGCAAGTGCACTTTCACTGAGCTGCATCTCAGCTCTTTTCCTTTTCTATTTTTTGAGATAGGGTTTTACTAAATTGCTTAGGGCCTTGCTAAATTGCTGAAGCTGGCCTTAAATTGTGATCCTACTGCCTCAGCCTCCTGAGTTGCTGGGATTACAGTTATGTGCCATTAAGCCCTATCTCTTAAAAAAAAAAAAAAAAAAAAAAAAAGGGAGAAGAGCAGGGTTTGGTGCAGCACATCTGTAATCTCAGTGATTTAGGAGGCTGAAACAGGAGGATTGCAAGTTTGAGGCCAACCTCAGCAACGCAGTGAGACCTTGTCTCAAAATAAAAAAATAAAAAGGGATAGAGGTGTAGCTCAGTGGTAAGGTGCACCTAGATTTAATCCCTACTACCAAAAGAGGAGCGGGAGAAAGAATAGAAATACTCCCGCTCCTCTTTTGGTAGTAGGGATTAAATCTAGGTGCACCTTACCTTCCTGGAGGATTTATGCTGAAGGAGGATCAGAAAAAGGAAACAAAGGGTCCAAAATTGGATGAGAGTATGGCTCCATAGCAGGACAGTTTGCTTAGCATGCACTAGGCCTTGGGTTCTACCCTCAGTACTGCAAAATAAATAAATAGATAGATAGTAGATAGATAGATAGATAGATAGATAGATAGATAGATAGATAGATAGATAATCAATGCATTCTCATTTCCTCATCCCTTCTGCTGGAATCCAGGCACCTGGAAATTTATCCCCACACTGCAGAGGTCAGACCAGCTCTGCAAGGACAAGATGAAGGCAATTAGGTGAATTACTTCATCTTTCTGGGCCTCTTATCCTTATTTACAAGGGGGGCAAAAGATTAGACTGAAATCCTGGCTCACATCCTGACTGCAACCTGATGAGAGACCCTGAGTCAGAAAGACTACCTGGGCCATAACTAGATTTTCCCAACCTTAGAAACTGTGAGAAAATAGATGTTGTAAAGCAGCTAAGTTTTAGATAATTTGTTACACAGCAAATTATAGTCATAGATAAGTCATAGATAACTGATACATTCCACAGGCTGACAAGATTAACAAGAATGTGATTTAATGTGGGCAAGACTATGGTGAGACTCCTTTTGGTCTCTATTTATGCACATTATAATAAATGTTAAGACACAGGAGAGGAAACAGGCTTGAATAATAACTTGGCCCTGGGTTTGTAGCTTAGTGGTAGAGCATTTATCTAGCATATACAAGGCTCTGAGGTCAATCCACAACACTGCAAAAAAAATTAATTAAAAAGTTTCCAAGGTCTTGCAGTTAACAATGGGTAGACATTAGATTCAAAGCAGACAGATTGCAGAGATAAAGCCATAGACAATGTCCTTTAATGCTGGTGAATGGGCCATAGACATGGCCTCTTGACTGCAGAGTAATCAATCCCCAGCATCACAAAAATAAATAAATAAATAGATAGATAGATAAATAATCAAACCACTGAAATGCAGACAAATAAAATACTCACTGGGGGTAGGGTGGGGATATAACTTAGAGTTAAGAGTGCTTGCCTACCATGAGCAAGGCTGTAGGTTTGATTTCTTGTAACACCCCCCAACCCTTATCCCACAAAATACCCACTGGGTCAGAAATTTCTCAGTTCTTTATATTTGCTTTCTCTTTTCCTTTGCATTAGTGTTCACAGAAAAAATCTGGAGTAACTACTAAAGTCCACCTTTTTAACACAAATCTCTCTGCTCTATCTAATTAAAACTTTGAGCTTCCTAATAACAGACCCATAGGTTAAAGTGTCCAAAATTTTAATCAGAGTCAAAGGCCAGTAAATTATTAGATGCCATCTTATTTCTCTTTCAGACATTTGGCCTTTGAAGATGATACCAGACTGTTATCGGAACAAGTAAGAAAAGAAAAGGAAAAAAAAAAAAAAGGGCAATTAACCTGGTTCCAAGAAGATGATCAAATGCTGGGGACAGGCAAGAGATCAGCCTGACAGGGGGAGCAAAGGGAGCCTTCGTGAATGCCTTCTTCTCCCTGGTTGCCCCTGTTCTCAGCTCACATCTTCAGGGTGGTATTCAGAGGGCAGGGGTGTTCTGCCTTATAAACTGGGATTGGAGGCATCCAAGGACCCAAAATGTACTGTTGCCTCTCGGACGCCTCAGTGGAAAGCTTTACCATTGAACCAAACTTAACAAACCTAAAAAAAAGAGAAGGCAATTTCATAAAAATCACTGAGTTTAAGTCAATTTAGGAAGACCTTTACAGATTTGGTTAATCATACATTCATAAGACTTTTAGCTCTTAATGTGGGCAAGACTATGGTGAGACTCCTTTTGGTCTCTATTTAGCTAATACTACAAGCTCAAAACTGATTATTAAGACATTTTGTTCCATCCCTTCATTTTATGGAAAAGGAAATATAGAGATGAAATATATTTGTTAAAGGCCAGGGAGATAGTCCTAGGTCCTTCTCTTAGAGTTTAGTGTTCTTGCCTAAATCTCTCTACATTCTTGTAATGATGTTCTAAGCTCTTTGGCAAACCTAACCTTCCTTTCCCAACTCTCAATGGCTAAAACAATGCAGTCATCTATTCCAGAGTTGGTAATAGGATGAGATTTCTTCTATAATAGAGATTGACACTTTTTCCCCCTGTTTTTTCTTTTTTCTTTTCTTTTTTTTTTTTTGGTACTGGGGATTAAACCCAGAAGTGCTGTACCATGGGTTATATCGTGAGCCCTTTTTATTTTTAAACAGGGCTTTGTTAAATACCAAGGCTGTCCTTGAACTTGGGATCCTCCTGCTTCCGCCTTCTGAGGGATGAGATTATAGGCATGTACCACCATACTCAGTCTCACATCAACAATTTTGATACTGCTTGAATGAAAGCAGAGAGGAGAGTAAGAGAGCTGAAAGTAGAGAGATTAGCTACTTCAGGTTAAAGTTAACTCTGTAGTTACCAAAAAGTTACCCTGATGCCTGTAGACAGCAACCATGATAGTGGTACATTTTATATTCTGGTCTTTTTTAGCTTGGCACAAAAGTTTGGAGGATTGACCCAGACCCTTGAGATCATGCAAAATCCCTCCATCCCCCACCATCTCATTTCTTTCTTCTTTCTCCCCTCCTCTCCATCCTTTCTCCTATTCTCCTTTTCATGTACTAGTGCAGGGAATTGGCAATGCAGAGGTTGCAAGGATAAAAACTGCCCAGTTCCGCTCCTCCAGTTGCAGACACAGCCTTGTTAAGGAGCATTCTTGTGTGCATGCAAATTTTACCACTGAGTTATACTCTTGGCCCTCTTCATTTAATTTTTTTTTTTTTTTTTTTTTGTACGAGGGATTGAACTCAAGGATGCTTAACCACTAAGGAACATCCCCAGTCTTTTCGTATATTTTATTTAGAGACAGGGTCTCACTGAGTTACTTTGGGCCTCGCTAAATTGCTGAGGCTGGCTTTGAACTCATGATTCTCCTGCCTCAGCCTCCTGAGCTGCTGGGATTACAGGCTTGTGCCACCAAGCCCACCTTCCCTTCACATTTAATCTTAATTGCTTCCCTGAAGCCCTGATCTCAAAATACAGTCATAGCAGGGGTTAGGGCTTCAATATATAAATTGTCGGGGAGCACAGTTCAGTCCATAAAACCATCCTTGTAATCTTTAGGCAAGCTGCAGAGTATTCATCCCCATTATGAGGATGATCAGTCCAGGCCTTTTACAATTCCAGTGAGCAGAGCTATCGATGCCCCCAAAGCTACTACTAAACATGCAATTGTTACCTAGGAGTCTAAGAATGTCCAGTTAAGTGTTCTCTGGTTAGCCCATTAACAAAATCCTTGACAGGACATGACCACATAAAGAACACAACCTTGGGAAGAGAAAGCTAGCTATACCAATGTGTGGCAGCAGGGAGAAGGGGAGTGAGAATAGGAGTAGGGGAAGAAGAGTTGTTTGGGCCCCAAGATTACAGCCAAGATTAGGCCATAGATGAGATCCTTAAACACATTTTTCTTCTCTATTTGTTTGTTTGTTTGTACCAGGGATTGAACCCAGGAGTGCTTAACCATCAAGCCATATCCCCAGCCCTTTATATATATATATTTTATTAGAGACGGAGTCTGGCTAAGTTGCTGAGGCTGGGTTTGAACTAGTCGCTGAGATTATAGGTATACACCACCAATATTTTTTTTTCCTTACCCTTCTGTCTTCCTCCTGTTAACTCTTGGTGTAAGGAGCACATACCCAAACAGGGAGAGATCCTCACCAACACTATTCCACAGAGAATAAAGTCCCAACCCCTTGAGTAAACCTTAAGCAGTGATGCCAGGGCTACGTTTCTGGCCTAGCACAATTTGCTTGCCCTGCTTATTTCGATATGGCCATACCCATGCCGGTCTGATTACTTCTTAGTATTGATATGAAATGTAGAGACATAATTGTGAATTTTTCTGCTTTTCTGATTTCTCTTTTTCTAATTTCTATTGTAGACATGCTAGAGAGCCAGGGATGGTGCTGTACACCTGTAACCCCAGCAACTCAGGAGGCTGAGGCAGGAGGATCCCAAGTTTGAAGCCAACCCATGCAATTTAACAAGGCCCTAAGCAACTTAGTGAGACCTTATCTCAAATTTAAAAAGAAAAGGATTGGGATAAAGCTAGGTAGTAGAGTGCTCCTGGGTTCAATCCCCAGTACCAAAAAACAAACAACAAACAAACAAATAAATAAAGATTAAAAAAGCTAGGGGACCCTTTAATGCGAATGTGTTGGTATGAAACTGTGGCGTGCAAAGGGTTCTGCAAACTGCACAACTTTAAGGAGGAACTTCTCCTATCACATAGGAGTCCCACTTTTTTGAACAAAATGTCTCTACCCTTAAAGTGTTTCTGTGTTCGGATTAGGCCTTCTGGGCTCTGCATTGACCCTTTCTTTGGAAGTGGGGTGCAAGGTAAACATACTTTCAAGGTCATAGCTGTATTATTCTACCTACCTCTCCCTGATTTCCTATGCTACTTTTTTTTTATTCTTCTTTTATTTCTTTGTGTGTGTGTGTGTGTGGGGGGGGTGCTTGGCGTGGAACCCAGGGCCTCACATGTGCTAAGGGCTTACTCTACCACTGAGCTATCCCTTGAGCCCCTTTTGATTAATTTGTTTATTTTTGTACTGGGGATTTAACCCAGGGCTTCTCTACCCTTGAACTAAATCCTCAGCCCTTTTTATTTTTTAATTTTACTTTATTTAAAAAAACTTTTTTTTTGTTGTTGTAGATGGACAAAACACCTTTATTTTATTTACTTATTTTTGTGTGGTGCTGAGGATCAAGCCCAGTGCTTCACAAGTGCAAGGCATGCACTTTACTGCTGAGTTACAATCTGAGCCCCTTTATTTATTTATTTTTAATAGTTATTTATTTATTTATTTATTTATGAGAGAGAGAGAGAGAGAGAGAGAGAGAGAGAGAGAGAGAGAGAATTTTTTTAATATTTATTTTTTAGTTCTTGGCGGACACAACATCTTTGTTTGTATGTGGTGCTGAGGATCGAACCCTGGGGCCGCACGCATGCCAGGGAGCGGGCTACCGCTTGAGCCACATCCCCAGCCCTAATATTTATTTTTTAGTTGTAGGTGGACACAATATCTTTATTTTATTTATGTGGTGCTGAGGCTCAAACCCAGTGCCCCATACATGCTAGGCGAGCATTCCACCATGGAGCCACAAACTCCAGTCCCCCCTTTATTTTTTATTTTGAGACAGTCTCACTAAATTGCCAGGTCTGCCTTCAAATTTGCATGTCCTGGGGCTGGGATTGTGGCTGCACCTGTAGCGCGCTCCCCTGGCATGCGTGCGGCCTGGGTTCGATCCTCAGCACCACATACCAACAGAGATGTTGTGTCCGCCAAAAACTAAAAAATTAATATTAAAAAACAATTCTCTCTCTCTCTTAAAAAAAATACTATTTAAATTTGCATGTCTTCAGCTTCAGTTTCCCTTTTAAATTTATTTATTTTATATTTTAAATCAGATTAGGTAAAGTAAAATATGTAGATTTCAAATTTTAATTAAAAAAATGGAAAACAGAAAGGAACCAGTATCTATTTATTTATTATTTGTTTGTTTGGATAGCAGGGATTGAACTCAGGGGCACTCAGCCACTGAGCCCCATCCCCAGCCCTATTTTGTATTTTATTTAGGTCTCACTGAGTTGCTTAGTGTCTCACCATTGCTGAGGCTGGCTTTGAACTCGCGATTCTCCTACCACAGACTCCCTGGCCGCTGGGATTACAGACATGTGCCACTGTGCCCAGGAGAACCAGAATTCATGTATGAATACTATGTTTGATATTTCACTTATGTTGCCTCAACAATACTAGGAGATATTATTTCCATCTGACAGCTGAAGTCAACGAGGGCTAGAAAGTTGACAGGCAAGCAGGGAGGAGGGCCAAGATATGAAGACTAAGTGATCTGTTTCAGGCACCATGATCTTACCTACTTATAGTCTCATCTACATGAACCCAAATCCAGATCCACATTTTTTTTTTTTTTTTGATTGAGCATAAAAAGGTTTAGTAGCATTCCCAAGGACTCTTAATTGGAAAATGAGAGCTCAGGAACTGGAAAAACAACCAGGTCTCTGACTCCCAACTTACCATCAAACTTTAAGATGCAGTTTTTTCCCTTCTGATTAAAACTGCTTTCTGGGTCAGGAGTGATTGAGATATATATATATATATACACACACACACACATCCCCCTACTTGGGAGTCTGAAGTGGGAAGATCTTGAGCCCAGGAGTTCTAATCAGCCTGGGCTATGTAGAGACCCTCTCTCAACCAAATCAAACCAACCAAATCACTAGCCACTGAGCCAGACTTGGATGATAGTGCAAATTTGTAAATCCCAGCCATTTGGAAACTGAAGCAGGAGAATCCTAAATTCAAGGCCAGCCTGGGCAATTTAGCAAGATCAAAAATAAAAAAGACAGGGGAAGTAGCTCAGTGGTAGAGCCCTGGGTTCTATTCCCACTACTGCAAAACCAAAACCCAAAACACAAACAACAACAAAAAAACCCAACTACTTTCTGCTTTTCTGTGTGAAAATAACTAATAATCATGAAGTCAAATGGTCTGTGTCTCCTACATTGTTATCATATTTCAGAAGAATTATATATTCTCTCTCTCTCTTTTACATCATTGACCAAAATATCACAAACCAAAATTTATATAGACACATATTTCTTTTCTTTTTCTTTTTTTTTTTTTGTTATCGGGATTGAACCCAGGGGTACTTAACCATTGAGCCATATCCCCAGCCCTTTTTTTGTATTTTATTTAGGGACAGAATCTTGCTGAGTTGCTTAGGGCCTCACTAAATTGCTGAAGCTGGCTTCGAACTCATGATCCTCCTGCCTCAGCCTCCTGAGCTCCTGAGATTACAGGTGCGTGCCACCACACCAGGCATAGGCACATATTCCTAATAAGTGCAGTGTAGGGGCTGGGGATATAGCTCATTTGGTAGAGTGCCCTGGGTTCAATCCCTGGCCCCACAAAAAAGAAAAAAAAAAGTGCAGTGCAGTATCTAATTATTAACATAGGATTCCCCAATTTCTGCTTTTTCCAAGTATATTATGTATATTTCGGGAAAGGGTTAAACAAATAGCACTTTAATTTGTGTAATCCTTCACATTTTTAATGAAGCATAACACTTAAGATAAAGACAGTATTTACCTTTTCCTAGCTAAGGAAATGCCCTATTTCAGAAGCAAAATGAATTCATGATTTCCCGGTGATAATATCACACAAGGATTTGAAGCATAAAGAATATTCTTGTATGATTTCTTCCTTCTAAGAGTATGCTATCTCCTTCATCATCCATTTCTGCTGAAGTTGGGTGAGTAAAATATTAAAAATTCAATCCCTCATTAGAAGGAGAAGAGCTGACTTGCACTCACAGCTCACAGCTGCCCACCACGTGGGAAGCTGCATGAAGGGCAATCTCTTCATCAGAAAATGAGAGCAAAAGTGGCCTTTGCTATCAGGATCCCTCTGGGCACTTGGCTGCTAAGTCAGGAGGTAGCAGGTGGTGTAATTTCACCTGAATACACGTAGGGTGAGGCACGGGAAACTTCCAATGCTCCTTGTTTAAAACACAAAACAACAACAAAATAAAACTGAACCATTCAGGGTGGCACATGCCTGTCATCCCAGCAACTGAGGAGGCTGAAGCAGAAGGATTGAAAATTTGAGGCCAGCCTCAGCAACTTAGTGTGTGCTTCTGAGTTCAGTTCCCAGCACCACAACAAGCAAACTGAACAAAACTATTTTCTAACCTTAAAAAGCTTATAAGTTACAGGGTTCAAAAAAAGAGAAATAGGGGCTGAGGATGTGGCTCAGTGGTAGAGTGCTTGCCTGGCATGCATGAGAGCCTGAGTTCAATTCCCAGCACAAGACAGAGAGAGAGAGAAGAGAAAAGGGATCGAGGGGAGGAAGGAGGAGAGAGCAAAGGCAGATACTGGGGAATGAAACTGATCAAATTATGTACATGTATGAATATACCACAATGAAACTCACTGTTCTATATCATTACTATGCACCAGTTCTTTTTTTTTTTTTTTTAAAGAATGAAGCTGGATGTGGTGGCATACACCTATAATTCCAGTAACTCAAGAGGCTGAGGTAAGAGGATTGCAAGTTCAAGACCAGCCGCAGCAACTTAGTGAGACCCTTGGCCACTTAGTGAGAACCCATTTCAAAATAAAAAATAAAAAGATCTGGGGATGTGGCTCAGTGGTAAGTTGCCCTTAGGTTTAATCCCCAATACTAAATAAATAAATAAAAAGAGAGAGAAATTAGTTAGCCTTGCATGGCTAACTAAATTGCTGAAGATGGCTTTGAAAAAAATTATAATTTAATAAGGGAAATTACACATATATAAAATATACACATTCAACTTCTGTATCTTTACTTTTTTCTTTTATGAAACTGAGGTTAGAATTTGTATGGTGATTCTTGGGTTATAATCCATAGAAATGGATTCTGGCTATCCTGAGGGTGGGAAACAGGTTGGGGAAAGAGAAGAAGGGTTATTGGAAGGATATCTCACAGAATCAAAGGAAGATTAAAATATTAGTCTTGGAAAGGACAGATCTCAGGCATGGAGATAGATATTAGGCTCTGGCCCCAGCTTGCCTTTGGCTCCTGTGTTCCTGCTGAACATTTAAATTCCAGGGGAAGAACATCTGAAGGGCTAGGGATGGGTCAAGTGCCCACTTCCATGATAGGAGTAGGGAGGCTCCTCTGTTGACAGTCCCACCAGAACTAGATGACCTGGGGGTAATTCCCCTAAAGAAAAACTTCTGGGCAAGGAAGAAAAGAAAAACCCAGATTTACTCCACTACTTGAGTAAATACAGTAATAGTGAGGATGAAGGAGTTATCCAAGACAATGGCACCCGAGGACACCTGGAAACAATACCACAGCTGCAAGTTATTTGTAACTGAAAGGCCAAGGCAGGGGACAAACACTCTCACCACTTTGCAGTGACTGAGTCCCCAGAAGAAAGATAAGACTATTTTTGCTTCCTTCCCCTAGGGAGGAAATTTGGTTCAGTGATTGTGGAGATTGAACAGCTTGAGGTTCTGGCTCTGTCTCTGGCTGACTGGGGGTAGGATCACCTTCCTCCTGGGTCAGGAGTGGCTGAGAAAAAACCTTGACCAGTGGGCATATCCCCTCTGTCAGCCTGCCTCTGATAGATACCAAGGGAGGCAATAGGGCTTTTTTTTTTTTTTTGTATTGGGGATTAAATCAGGGGCATTTTACCACCAAGCCACATCCCCAGTTCTTTTTATTTTTTATTTTGAGACAGGATCTTGATAAATTGCTGAGGTTGGCCTCAAACTTGTGATCCTCATGCCTCAGGCTCCTGAGTTGCTTTTTATCCCAGAGACCTGGATTCATGTCTCACTGTCTCTATCCTGGGCTTTTCCAATACTATTCCATTTTGATATTAATCTTTTTCATTGTTGCAGTGCCAGGGATAGAACTCAGGGCCTTGTACATGCTGACAAACACTCTACCACTGAGCCAAACCCTAACACTCTTTTTACTTTTATAAATGTGGCTATTAGAACATTTAAAGTTACATTTGTGTTTCCCATTATAGTTCTACTGAACTTTGAACTCTAATTAATCTTACTAGTATTGACTCTTTGTTCTTTCTTTTTTTTTTTTTTTGCCATCTCAAAAAGGCTTTTATTTCTACTTCATCATGGTCTCAGACAGTCTCAGAGGCACCACCGTTTGTCTCAATTTGGTATCCTCATGATTTTGCAGTGTTTTCCTTAAACAAGAAAATTCTGAGTGAACTCTGTACATTGCCGGTTAATCTTTTAACAATAATTTAAAAATGGTTCTGTTTTGGTTGGGAGATCCATGGAGATCCATGTTGAACTTAGAGTGTTTTAAGTTAATTTTATTTTGTCAATGTTAACAATTTTTTAGGAATTTTTAAAAATGCTTCAGACTGTCTGATTCAGTGAACTTTTTGTAGTGAAAAAGCCATGGAACCAGTAGACAAGACAGATGTTCTGGAAACTGGAGGGATGCAGGTCAATGTTTTTGAGAAGGCACAGAATCCTCAGACGGGCGTAGAAAATTCTCTGTATAGTCCACATATTAGTCTGCCCGAGTGCACGTCTTCGGGTGCATGTACATATGCTGCTGTCCTCTCCCTCACCTAAGTGTGTGTCTGTCTGGCCCACTGTAATTGTGAAGTTCCTTGTACTGTTCTTTCTTTTTTGGTACTAGGAATAAAACCTATGACCATGCACATGGTAAGCACATACTCAACCATTGATCTACACCCATAACCCCGGAAGGTTGGGTTGTTTTGGAGATATAGTCTTGTTGTTGTTGTTTTATTGTTTTTGTTTTGAAGAAGCTGGGTCTCATTTCGCTGCCCAGGCTAGCCTCAAAATCCTGGGCTCCAGCAGTCCTCCTGCCCCAGCCTGGGATTACCTAGGATTACTGGTGCATATTACCACACCCAGCCTGCATATTGGTTTTTTAATTCATCATTGTCTTCCCCTTAACAGTGTCCTGCTTAATAAATTTCCATTAGGCAAATTAATAAATAATCACACTTATTCAGAGCTGTGTTTAGGCCACATGGAGAAAGAATAAGAATCGATGAGCTACATAGTCAGCAAGTACCTTTGCTCTTTCATTCTTTTTTTTTTTTTTTTAAAGAGAGAGTGAGAGAGAGAGAGAGGGAAAGAGAGAGAATTTTAATATTTATTTTTTAGTTCTTGGCGGAGACAACATCTTTGTTTGTATGTGGTGCTGAGGATCGAACCTGGGCTGCACGCATGCCAGGCGAGCGCGCTACCGCTTAAGCCACATCCCAGCCCCACTCTCTTTCATTCTTGCATCCAATGAAATCTATCCCTAAATATCAGTGCTAGCACACTTAAACCATGAGTGTGGCTAACTGCTGTGTTCCCTAACCCCCACTTTTCCCTCCTTTGGTTCCTTTTGTTGTTCCTCTAAATTTAATTCTTCTACTACAGGAAGGTTATCCCTTCAAGATTTAGAGAACTTAGCTAAAATGTATGCTGTGTGCCAAATAAATGCGTTTATAGAAACTAAAACATCTCTATAAACCAGATTTTTGAATTGCCAGGACAGATAGGGTTGATTTCAAAGCATTTGCAGGCCTGGGGAGAATGATTTGGTGGACAGCCCAAGGCCACACAGCCAGTTACGGGGAGGGCTAGAACTAGACTCCCTGACACTTAACTGTGATGACCTTCAACTTCACAGAGGGAAGTGAACCCCCTCAGCTTCCCTCCCTCCGCATCCACGTCTCTCCCTCTGTTCTCCTGCAAGTCTCAAGTCTCAGAGGAACAAGGGGTGTTCATTCTTTCCAGAGCTAATCTTGCCACCCATGCCCAGTACCAGTCCCTCCCACCCATCTGGGACCATGATCCAATGATTATTCTATACCTCTGATGTCTCACTGTCTCTATCCTGAGCTTTTCCATTGCTATCTTGACATGTCTATGACCTCCAAACCATTACCCTTGCCTGCGTACTGAAACGCTCCTGCTCCTTTTTTTCTGTCTCTCTCCTTTATCCCTTCCCTGCCTATCCCTCTGCCAGCAGGGTACACCTTGTTTGGCATGTTCTTTTCTTTGTCTTTTTGTTTGTTTGTTTCTTTTTTTTTTTTTTTTTAAGTAGTGTTGGAGATTGAACTGAGAGCCCCATTGCTAGGTTAATGCTCAACCACCGAAACACATCCCTAGTCCTATTTCTTTCTTCCTTCTCTTCCTGATATGTCTCTACCTTCAGCATCCCATCTCTCTTGACACAATTTCCAATTTCCTATTAGTTGTTTCTACTTAGATTTGCCCAAGGGAACTAAAGTTTAGCATACCTAAAACAGAATTCAGGGCTTAGGCTGTAGCTTAGTGGTAGAGCGAATGCCTAGCATGGGAGAAGCCCTGGGTTCAATCCCTGGCACCAAAAAACAAACAATACAACTCACAGCAATCTCCCCCAAATCTGCCATTCTTCCCTTGAACCCCCATTTCATTTGCTTGTGAACTTTAGATTATTTCCTTTCATCTTTCCTTTGCC
Organism: Urocitellus parryii; assembly: GCF_045843805.1. NCBI lineage: Eukaryota > Metazoa > Chordata > Mammalia > Rodentia > Sciuridae > Urocitellus > Urocitellus parryii. The sequence goes on along the minus strand of NC_135535.1, from coordinate 119,617,866 downwards.
CTTACTTCCTCCCCTTCATATTCTTTTTTGTTCTTTTTTCTTTTGGTACTGGGGATTGAACTCAAGAGCACTCGAGCACTGAGCCACACCCCAGCCCTTTTTTGTATTTTCTAAATTTAGAGACAGGGTCTCACTGTTGCTTAGTGCCTTGCCATTGCTGAGGCTGGCTTTGAATTCGAGATCCTCCTGCCTCAGCCTCCCAAGTCACTGGGATTATAGGTGTGAGCCATGGAGCCCGGCCCTTCATATTCTTTTCTGCTGGCAGATAATATTTTCTCTTATCTCTTTCAAACCCATTTATTTATTCACACTCTGTATCCTGAGTTCAGGGCACTGTGTTAGGCTCTGAGGATACCTTGGGTCCCTCATGGCCCTGTAGTAGAGAAAGATGAGCCAACAGACAAGTGCAATACCTTGACAAGTGCTTTGACAGGGAAGTAGAGAGCATGGTGAAAGCTAAGTAGAAGAGTTGAGAATGTAACCCAGTGGTAGAGCACTGCATTGCCTGGGGAAGGCCCTCGGTTTAATCCCCAGCACTGAAAAAAAAAAGGATAAAAGAAAAAAGAAGACCAAGTAGAGAGGTATCTAACCTTCTCTGGAGAGACAGTGACAATACAAAGAAACAGGAAGTTCAGATCTGAAGTCATTACCTAGATGAAATGAGGCGATGGGGAAATGAATGGAGTCAGCATATATGAAAGATCAAAGGCAATATACGGCTGGACATATATGGTGAAATAAGAACATTTCCTAGGAGCCAGGCCCTGTAGTGCATGCCTATAATCCTAGTGACTCAGGAAGCTGAGGCAGGAGGATTGTAAATTCAATGACAGCCTCAGTAATTTAGCAAGATCCCGTTTCAAAATTAAAGTACAAAAAGGTCTGGGGATGTAGCTCAGTGGTAAAGCAACACTAGGTTCAATACCCAATACCAAGGGGGCGGGGGTTCCCTAGAACCAGAACTGAAAGCACCAAGGACAAATGGGTCCAAGGGCAGATCACAGAGGCCCTTATAAGTCAGGGTAAAGAGTTTGAAGGTCATTCCAAGAACAAAAGTGAACATTTGAAGGATCTGGGTCAGGAGAGGGATTGTGATAGGATTTATGAGTTAGAAAGGTCAATCTGAGCTGGGCAAAGTGGTACATGCCTATAATCTGGGATATTCAGGAAGCTGAGGCAGGAGGATCACAAGTTCAAGGTCAACTGTGGCAATTTAGTACCGGGGATTGAACTCAAGCGCACTTGACCACTGGGCCACATCCCCAGCCCTTTTTTGTATTTTTTAAAAAAAAATTTTAATAAAAATAAAAAGGGCTGGGGTTGTAGCTTAATGGTAGACTGATCCTGGTTCAATCCCTAGTAATGCAAAAAAGAGAAAAAGATCACTCTGGGGTGGGGGTGTGGCTCAGTGATGGAGCACTTTCCTAGCATATGCCTGGTTTCCATCCCTAGCACCACCAACAAAGGAAAGAAAGGAAGAAGGAAAAAAGGTTACTCTGTTTTCTCCTTCATGAGACAAACAGTGGGAGGGAATTAAGACCTCAAATGGATTCCCAAATACTGAGTTATTGCCTTAATCTAGGGAAGAGATGATGACGTTACAAACTAGGGCATGCAGCAAACATCCATTTCTTTTAGCTTCTGGGGACTGAACCCAGGGGTGCTTAACCACTGAGCCACATCCCCAGCACTTTTTAATATTTTATTTAGAGGCAGAGTCTTGCTGAATTGCTTAGCCTTACTAAGTTGCTGAGGCTGGCTTTGAACTTGTGATCCTCTTGCCTCAGCCTCAGGAGCTGCTGGGATTACAGGCATGCACCATTGTGCCCAGCTATAAACACCCTTTTCTAATCTTCCTGGACTGTCCTATATATACTAGGTGGTACTAGGTGGTAGGCCCTGAGTGAGACGGCAAGATTACTGTGTACATTCCTACACTGAGGAAGCTCATAGTCTGGCAAGGAAGGTAAATTATTATTATTTTTTAAATCCTTTTTTTTTTTTTAAGAGAGAGAGAGAGAGAGAGAGAGAGAGAGAGAGAGAGAGAGGGAGGAAAGAATTTTAATATTTATTTTTTAGTTTTCGGTGGACACAACATCTTTGTTTGTATGTGGTGCTGAGGATTGAAACTGGGCCGCACACATGCCAGGCGAGCGCGCTACCGCTTGAGCCACATCCTCAGCCCCGAAGGTAAATTATTATTTGTTAAGTAAACAGAGGATCACAATGCAGTATGATAGGTGCTATAATAGAAGTGAGAACAAATGTCTGGGGGTCAGAGCTTCCAGGAGTTCTCAGATTTCCCACTGAGGGCCAGAGTTCTCATCTGTTTCTTTCCAAGAGAGACAGGCTTTGGTTCCCACCACTGGAAGAAGGTGTTCTTGGCTCTTTTGGATCTAGTGATGCAAAAGGAAATGTAAATAAAACTAGGAATTGTTTCCCTCATTCTTGGGAGGGTGAGCTTTGAAGGCCAAAGAGTCCAGCTTGCCACTCATTGACAAGGCCACACCTGAGTGTTTTCTAGCCTTTGCTCCACTGAGATCAGCCTTGAATCCAGAACTTTCCTGGCCATGATTGAATATGAATTTCTTCAAAGAGTTTTAGGCTGGGCAGCATGCTTGTGATGATAGCAACTCAGGAAGCTGAGGCAGGAGGATTCCAAGTTCGAGGCCAGCCTCAGCAACTCAGCAAGATTCTGTCTCAAAATAAAAAGGGTTGGAGATGTAACTCAGTGGTTCTATCTCCAGTTAATACACACACACACACACACACACAGAATTTTCAACTCCAAAATATTTGTTAACATGTTTCATTGTGATCATTTTCTCTTTGCTTCCTCCCATGTTCCAGTTCTGCTCCATTGGTCCTTTCCTCTTGGCATAGAAGCACACCCAGGTCTTTGCCATCTCCTTAAATGATCCCTTTCATGAATCTGTATTAGCCACAAACTAACATCTGCCTTTAAGATATTAATTAATATCTGGCCTGGAACTCATAGAAGGTGCTGAATGAGCAAAGAAATCTATGAATCCATCATTCCCTTTCCCCAGGTCATTCCAATCCTCAGTGTTCTCTGCCTCTTTTGATTTCCCATACCTTTATTTCCCCTCATGTGGGCGTTAAATGCAGCTGAGACATTTCCAATGCACTTGTTTTTTAAGAGAGAGAAAGACAGCTTTTTTTTTTTTTTTTTTTTTTTTGAGAGAGGGAGAGAGAGAGAGAGAGAGAGAGAGAGAGAGAGAGAGAGAGAGAGAGAATTTTCAATATTTATTTTCTAGTTCTCGGCGGACACAACATTCTTGTTGGTATGTGGTGCTGAGGATCGAACCCGGGCCGCATGCATGCCAGGCGAGTGCGCTACCGCTTGAGCCACATCCCCAACCCTTTTTTTTTTTTTTAAAGGGGATCTAACTCAAGGCATTTTAGCACTGAGCTACATCCTCAATCCTTTTTATCTTTTGAGACAATGTCTCACTAAATTGATGAGGGTCTTGCTATGTTGCTGAGGCTGGCCTCAAGTTTGTGATCCTCCTGTATCAGCCTCCTGAGTGTCCAGGATTATAGATGTATGCCACCAAGTCCAGCCCAATGCACTTTAATTTGATGGCAATTAGGGATTTAGCTTAATGGCAGTTACTTCCTTCTTTGAGGTTATATCTTCCTTGTAGCCACCGTAGGGATCTTTCAAAATTGCAAATCTGTTTTATATACAACCAGAGAATGAAAAATTGTGCTGTATATGTGTAATAAGAATTGTAATGAATTCTGTTGTCATTTATTTTTAAAAAAAAAATCAATTAAAATATTGCAAACCTGACACCATTATCCCCTTGCTTAAAATCTTTCATGATTGCTATCTCTTAAGAGATAAACCTAAGGGGCTGGGGATGTGGCTCAAGCGGTAGCCCGCTTGCCTGGCATGCGTGCAGCCCGGGTTCGATTCTCAGCACCACATACAAACAAAGATGTTGTGTCCGCCAAATACTAAAAAATAAATATTTAAAAAATTCTCTCTCTCTCTCCCTCTCTCTCTCACTCTCTCTTTAAAAAAAAAAAAGAGATAAACCTAAGCCCCAAGACAAAAGTCTTTTAGGTTCCCTCCAACCTTTCTAGTCTTATCTCCTGCCTCTTTTTCCATAAATCTGAAGACATTTCCAAATCATTCAAGGCTCTTGCCTTCAAACCTTGTCCACCGACAAAGTCTTCTTCACCTTTCAGACTCTTATCCCAAAATTCCTCCTGAAAAAGTCTTGTAAGGCTTCCTTGACTCCCCTACCAGTGTTGTCCTTTGCGAAAACTCACATTATTATGCACCATACAATGTTATTTGCATTATTTTCTCCACTAAATACAAGTTATTTGAAGGCAAAGCCTGTCTTGAAGACCCCAGGATTTAGCTTTGTGTCTGACTAGAGATGCTGAGGGTATGAATCAAGAAAAGGAATGATCTTAGGATAGGAATGGAATCATTGGTATCCTAAGAAGTGATATCATTGGTGGGGGGTTCAGGTCTGGTCCAGAGCTCTAGGGCTGGGGCTCATAACCATTAAATGGCCAATGCCTAGCTCCATTTTTCAGTGTTCTATTGAATCTTTTTTTTTTTTTTGTATCCTTTTGCCCTCTCTGGCCTCCTGCCTCTGTGCTCTTCCTTCCTTTAAATTTTCTGGTTATAGATTTCCTGCTCCATGCACACATTAGACTGGGGGTGTTGCTCAGTGGTAGATGCGTGCTTAGCAGTCCCCAGTACAGGGGTGGGGGTCGGGGGAGGAACTAACACATAGGGATTAAGGTATAAGGTGTAGGGTTGTGTTTGCAATTTAATAATAAGAATACTTTTTCTAATTCATTATTTCATTGAATTTTTCCTTTTGCAATGCTGAGGATGGAACCCAGTGTCTCATGCATGCTAAACAAGTGCTCTACCACTGAGCCACACCCCCAGCCCTCACTGGATTCTTATATAAATCCTGGATAGCTGGAAAATAAGCTTTCTCTCTCTCTTCTTATAGACAGAAGCCATGGAGAAGGAGGTCCCTTGGCTAAGAATTTAATGGAGTCTTACAAGAGCCATAGTCTCTAAGCTTCTCTTTGTGTAGCTAAGGGACACGTATCTGGGACATGTGGCTCAACAAAGGGCCTCTGTCTTCTTACCAGATGGTCTGGAAGGGAAAGGGTGAGGAGGTGTGTAGGGGAATGAAGGAAAGGAACTAAGCACTGCTCTGCATGATAACATCAGCCAGCTGGCTCTGAGGAGAGTGATGACTCCAGAACTGGGAGATGCTTAAAGCTCAGGCTTAGGTAAATTGAATGTAAGAATGCTTTTTTGGCTAGGTGTGGTGATGCACTCCTGTAATTGATACCACTCCAAAGTCTGAGGCAAGAGGATTGAAAGTTCAAGTCCAGCCTGTTTGACTTAGTGAGATGCTGTATGAAATGAAGAAAAACAGCTGGGACTGTAAAGCATTTACCTAACATGCCCAAAGACCTAGGTTCAATTCCTACTACTGCAATAAACAAACAAACAAACAAATAAATATTTAAAAATAAATAAAAATGAAAGTATTTATTTTTCTTTTTAAAGAGATAGTGTCTGACTATGTTACCTAGACTGGCCTTGAACTCCTGGCCTCTCGCAATTATTTTACCTCAGCCTCCAAGTGGCTGGGACTTCTGGCACATGTCACCATACATGGAAGGATTTTTTGGGGGGGTTGGGGGAATTGGGGGTTGAACCCAGGGGCTCTTTACTACTAAGCCATATCCCCATCCCTTTTTTATATTTTATTTAGAGACAGGGTCTCATTGAGTTACTTAGGGCCTCACTAAGTTGCTGAGGCTGGCCTTGAATTTGTAATCCTCTTGCCTCAGCCTCCTGAGTCACTGGGATTATAGGTGTGTACTACTTGGTGCAGCCCTCTTAACCATTTCTTAATCTTTCTGTGAAATATTTATTTATTTATTTTTGTGGTACTGGAGATTGATATGTGACCCATTTATTGTGTGAAGTATAATGTGTGACTTAAGTGTTTAGATATTAGAAATTAAGATTGGAAGAAAGTAAGTTATGTTCTCCCTACTTATAACTCTCAGGTGACCTGGAGAATTTAGAGAATCACTGATGAAAGTGGTGAAGCCTATGAATTTATTGTTATTTAATAAATTCTGATATTGTGGAAAGGTACAAACATGTCTAATGACATAGCTCACTCACGACCAGCATGCAAAAGAGGTCTCTAAGCTTTTTCCACAGGACCAATGGGGTTCATTTCTGACTTAGGGTCTTTTGCTGGTCAAGGAAAAGCCTTTAAAAAACAGTACTGGGAAAATGACCCTTGCACAGGTGAATGAATGTCTAATGGTTCAAGTTTAGGCATCAGTGGAGGGAGGCATAAAAATCTAGCTCCTCGAATCACACTTCAAAGGCAACCACCAAGTTTTAAAAATAAAACTCGCCCTGCATGGCTGGCTCCTGTGGGAGACAGTTGATGGTCCTTTTTAGGTTGGGCAAAAGGGACTGGCACTTTAACACTGAGAACAAGGAATTCCACTGAAGGTCACCTGGAAGTGGAGAACAAAGGAGTAGTACTTAGGTCTCCTGACCCATAAAACTTTTCTCAACCTGTGAACCCATGTTTATTGGGAATCAGTTATGTGACTGCTACCATGATAACATATACTAGGGAAGTTAAGATACACAAATCTTATATATTAAAGCATCTATACTAGCATGTACGAAAGGCCGTTTAAAGGAACCTGCAGACAAAGAAAACTTCAGAGAAGTAGCCAGCTAAATTAGGATGAAGGGCATCGTGGCTGAGATGTTTTGTGGGACAGTTCTGTAAGAAAAGTGCTGCAAATTGTCTTGGTTCCTTTCAACTAACAACATTTCATCTGTTTGTAGTTAGTGAGTGTCATTTAGGTTTTCCACCTCTAGGATCTGAGATAAGAACTAGGAAACTCTGGGAAAATGGACTTGTTTAATGACAGTAGCAGAGGGAGTAATTAACAAGCTCATTTAACTGAGAAATTCTGTGATTTATGAGATACCAAGGAAACGGGGTCTCCCAGTAATGTTAGGAGCTTGGGAGTGTGGACTTGTAGATTTCTCGACCAGCTCTGTCCTTGTTATGCAGAGTGACCTTAAGACCTTCACCCTACCTGATTCCCTTCATTTCCTGCTGATGCCCTGGCAGCTCAACCCTCCCCTTCCAGCTGGGGGCCCAGGCTCCACCCACCTTGACCCTTCCGGTCACACATGCATTCAGAGTGGACCTTGTTTCTTTCTGAACAGGAAGTTGTTTTTTTGTTTTTTTTTTTCTTTTTTGGTACCAGGGATTGAACTTGGGGCACTTAACTACTGAGCCACATCACCAGCCCTTTTTCATTATTTATTTATTTATTTATTTTTAAAATATTTATCTAGTTGTAGATGAACACACAGTATTTTTATTTATTTTTATGTGGTGCTGAGGATTGAACCCAGTGCCTCACACATGTGAGGCAAGCATTTTACCACTGAGCTACTTCCTCAGCCTCTTTATTTTCTATTTTGAGACAGGGTCTCACTCAGTTGCTTAGGGCTTCACTGAATTGCCAAAGCTGGCTTTGAACTTAGAATCTTCCTGCCTCAACCTCCAGAGCTACGGGGTTTACTGACATATGCCACCACACTTGGCGGAACAGAAAGCTTTTTTCAAGAGACTAAGGAAAAAGAAATTGTGATGCTAGCCATCGTATAACACGTGTAGGGTATCTCAGTGTGCCTTATTTCATTTGTTTGCTCTGTATGTATGCCTGTCAATATTAGACTCTGTTTCATGGGGATGTGTTGTAGTTTAACAAAAGCCGGAACAACCTTCTTTTCTGTCATGGACCCACAACTGACCATACGATGCCCTCTGCAATAAATATTGATTGGATTATTAATAAAATTGCCCATTTTGGAAAGTGATGCTAGCTACCCACCCAGCAGTTTTAGATCTTTAGAGTGGGAGTAAGCCACATAAAAGTGAAGTGTTAACTTACATAATACTTTTTTTTTTTTTTGTGTGTGTGTGTGTGTGTGTGGTACTGGGGAATTCCCAGGGACGTTCTATCACTAAGCTACATTCCCAGTTCTTTTAAACAATTATTTCTTTCTTTCTTTCTTTTTTTTTTTTTTTTAAAGAGAGAGTGAGAGAGGAGAGAGAGAGAGAGAGAATTTTTTAATATTTATTTTTTAGTTTTCGGTGGACACAACATCTTTGTTGGTATGTGGTGCTGAGGATCGAACCCGGGCCGCACGCATGCCAGGCCAGCGCGCTACCGCTTGAGCCACATCCCCAGCCCTATTTATTTATTTCTTGAGAGAGAGAGAGAGAGAGAGAGAGAGAGAGAGAGAGAGAGAGAATTTTAATATTTATTCTTCAGTTTTCAGTGGACACAACATCTTTGTTGGTATGTGGTGCTGAGGATAGGATCGAACCAGGGCCGCACGCATGCCAGGCGAGCGCGCTACTGCTTGAGCCACATCCCCAGCCCCTTAAACAATTTTTTAAAATTTTTGGACAGGGTCTCACTAAATTGCTCACACTCTTCTTGAATTTGTGATCCTCCTGCCACAGCCTCCCATGTAGAGGATTACAGACATATGCCACCACACCCAGCCCCCAAACACTTGGCTATTAAAACAAAAAGTAAGTTCTTTTCATGAAGTGTTTTTTTTTTTGTACCACATGAATAAACTTCAATATAACTTACATAAACCCACAAATACAATTGTAAAATGTGTTAGGCAACTACAGTGTCTAAACTTGACATTTTTGCCACATCAATGTTCATAGCAGCACAATTCACAATAGCTAGACTGTGGAACCAACCCAGATGCCCTTCAATAGATGAATGGATAAAAAAAATGTGGCATTTATACACCATGGAATATTACGCAGCACTAAAAAATGACAAAATCATGGAATTTGCAGGGAAATGGATGGCACTAGAGCAGATTATGCTTAGTGAAGCTAGCCAATCCCTAAAAACAAATACCAAATGTCTTCTTTGATATAATGAGAGCAACTATGAACAGAGTAGGGAGGAAGAGCAGGAAGAAAAGATTAACTTTAAACAGAGACGTGAGATGGGAGGGAAAGGGAGAGAAAAGGGAAATTGCATGGAAATGAAGGGAGACCCTCATTGCTATACAAAATTACATATAAGAGGTTGTGAGGGGAATGGGAAAATAAACAAGGAGAGAAATGAATTACAGTAGATGGGGTAGAGAGAGAAGATGTGAGGGGAGGGGAGGGGGGGATAGTAGGGGATAGGAAAGGTAGCAGAATACAACAATTACTAATAGGGCATTATGTAAAATTGTGGATGTGTAACCGACGTGATTCTGCAATCTGCATTTGGGGTAAAATTGGGAGTTCATAACCCACTTCAATCTAATGTATGAAATATGATATGTCAAGAGCTTTGTAATGTTGTGAACAACCAATAAAAAAAAAATAAGTCAAACTCAGAAAAAAAAATTAAAAAAAATAAAAAATAAACTTGACATTTTTTATTTTGTTTTCAAAGTGAAAATACTGGGCTAGGGATGTAGCTCAGTGGTAGAACACATGTCTAGCATGCACAAGATTCAATTCCCCAGCACAAAAATAAATAAATAAATAAATAAATAAATAAATAAATAAAAGCATCTCCTTTTTTTTCTGACAAAGTAATTCAATATCACCTGATCGGGCTGGGGATGTGGCTCAAGCGGTAGCGCGCTCGCCTGCCATGCGTGCGGCCTGGGTTTGATCCTCAGCGCCACATACCAACAAAGATGTTATGTCTGCCAAAAAAAAAAAAAAAAAAAACTAGAAAGTAAATATTAAAAGAAATTCTCTCTCTCACTCTCACTCTCATTCTCTCTTAAAAAAAAAATCACCTGATCAAAGTTAGTAAAAGTTTTCTTAGAAAATAAACATAGTTTTTTGTGTTCTAGAGTCTGTTTTAAGTGTAGTTTATACATTATACAAATGATATACTTTATATTTATCTCTGTATTTTTTCAATATGGATATGTTTCAGGACATATTTATACATTTTACATATTATACTCTTTGGTAATAATAACTGCCATTTACCAACCACAAATTATGTGCCATTCAGTTCATATTTATTGGCTTATTGAGTCTTCTCCGTAATCCAGAGAATTAGGTATTTCTTTTCCTTCCTTCTTTCCTTCCTTCCTTCCTTCCTTCCTTCCTTCCTTCCTTCCTTCCTTCCTTCCTTCCTTCCTTCCTTTCTTTCTTTCTTTCTTTCTTTCTTTCTTTCTTTCTTTCTTTCTTTCTTTCTTTCTTTCTTTCTTTTTGTAACTGGGGATTGAATTCAGGGTCTCTTGACCACTGAGCTACATCCCCAGCCCTATTTTTTTTTTTTTTTTTTTTGGTGGAGGGTTACTAGGGATTGAACTCAGGGATTGAACCAAGGATATGGCTCAGGGTCAAGTGCCCCTGTGTTCAATCCCCTGAACTCAGGGGCACTCGACCACTGAGCCACTTCCCTACACCTTTTTTGTATTTTACTTAGAGACAGGGTCTCAATGAGTTCTTAATGCCTCGCTAAATTGCTGAGGCTGGCTTTGAATTCCAGATCCTCCTGCCACAGAGGTGCTGGGATCATAGGTGTGCCACTGTGCCCAGCCCCAGCCCTATTTTGTATTTTATTTAGAGACAGGGTCTCACTGAATTGCTTAGTGCCTCACTATTGCTAAGGCTGGCTTTGAACTTTCGATCCTCCTGCCTCAGTCTCCTGAGATGCTGGGATTATATCCCCATCCCCAGATGAATTCTTATCAAAAGACCTCCATTGGAGCCAGGTGTGGTAGTGCATGCCTGTAATCCCAGTGGCTTGGGAGGCTGAGGCAGGAGGATCACTTAGTGAGGCCCTAAGCAACTCCATGAGGCCCTATCTCTAAATAAAATACAAAATAGGGCTGGGTATATGGCTCAGTGGTCAAGCGCCTCCTGACTTCAATCCTTGAAACCTTCCCTCCAACCAAAAAAAAAAAAAAAGGTGGGAAGGCGCTGGTGATGTGACTCAGTGACAAAGTGCTCCTGGATTCAATTCCCAGTACCAAAAGAAAGAAAGAAAAAGACCTCCACTGGGCTGGAGGTAGGGCTTAGTGCTACAGCGTTTGACTAGCATGTGTGAGCCCCTGGATTTGATTTCCAGCCCTGAAAAGAAAAGAGATGACACGGTGGCACATGCCTATAATCCCAGCAGCTCAGGAGGCTGAAGCAGGAAGATTGTGAGTTCAAAGCCAGCCTCAGCAATAGTGAGGCACTAAGGCAACTCAGTGAGACCCTGTCTCTAAATAAAATACAAAATGTGGCTCAGTGGTTGAGTGCCCCTGAGTTCAATCTCTGGTACTCCTTCCCCGAAACACACACAAAAGAATACCTCTACCTCATAAAAGTCTTTTTTGTGTGTGTGTGTGGGGGGAGGGCATTGAGCCCAGGAGCAAAAGGTCATGGTGAGGGCTGGGATGTGGCTCAGTGGTTGAGCACTTACAAATACCCCCCACCCCACCCCACCCCTCCCTGGCAACACACACACACACAAAGACATGATAGCAGGCAGGAATGGAGATCTTGTCTGACTCTCCACAAAATGAACGTACAAAGGCTCACCTCATCACCACCACTACTCTCAGCACAATTTGTAGCATGTCAATTTTCAGCCTCCCCTATGATTTCTAGTCACTGGGGAGATAAGCCAATTACCTGTTGTCAAGTTTATGACATTAGACCCTTTCCATCATGAAAAGAGTGCCTCCGATTTTCATTGGAATAGACCCTTATCTATTCGTGTTTGTTTTCTTTGATTCTGCTAAGGATGAATGTGAAATTTATGAATTCCTCAAAGATCATCAGGTGGGGACTGGAGGTGTTTGGAGACTCTTATTGCCAAAATACACTAATAGCTAAGAATCAGGAGGTAGAAAGTAGGTACTTTTTTTTTTTTTTTGGCATCAGGGATTGAACCAAGGAGTGCTGAACCACATCCCCAGCCATTTAAAAAAAAAAATACTTTATTTAGAGAGCATCTCACTAAGTTGCTTAGGTCCTCATTGAGTTGTTGAAGCTGACTTTGAACTTGCGTTTCTCCTTCCTCAGTTGCTGGGATTATAGGCATACGCTACCATGACCAGCTAAAATGGGAAAAATTATACCTAGTGACCTATTCACAAAATTTTTGCCTCCTGTTCCCATGAATCTGTTCTCTGTTGACTTCAAGATTTTATTCAGTTATTTATTTTATAAGTTCCTTGAAATTATAAAACAAGATACAAATTATATAAACTTATCTAAAGCAATATTAATGGTACATACTTAAACAAGTGGGAAATGTGATGAGAAGAAACATTTTTAGTAAAATGTGTGTGTACGTGTGCATGTGTATGATTATTTGATGTCCATGCTAGCTTTATTAAAAAAACACAGAACAGTGGGGTTGGGGCTGTGGCTCAGCTGTAGAGCGCTTGACTAGCACATGCGAGGCCCTGGGTTCGATCCTCAGCCCCACATAAAAATAAATAAATAAAATAAAGGTATTGTGTCCATGTACAACTAAAAATTAAAAAAAAAAAATATATGGAACGCTTTAGGAATTGCCTGTCATCCTGTGCAGGGACTGTGCTAATCACTGTATCCTTCCAATTTTAGAATGTGTGCTGCCAAAGCAAGCGCAACTTCAAGATTTTCACACCCAAATGAGGAATGGAATGCTTCCACCAGGAGACATACTTGTGTCATCAGGCAAAAAAGAAGGGTGGACCTAGACATGTACTGCACATGACTGGGGTCGCTGATCTCAGTTATCAAGTATCCTTGCTGGAGGACACTATGGGTAGGGAGGAGGATGGCTTCTGGGAGCTCCTTCTGGGAAGTGTTAAGAAGAGGGCTGTGTGTGCCTACTGGGCAATAAAAGAGTGGGCGATAGGGGACTTGGGCCATTGCTCTGGTTGCCTGCTCCCAAATTCCCTATCCTATTTGTGTCTTTTCCAATGAGAGTGCCTTAGTGGAGGAAAGACCCTAACCTCCGCTATAGCAGGAGGCATACCCTCTTCATTCTTTGAGGGGATGGGAACTACATATTGAACCCAGGGCCTTGTGCATGCTAAGAATGTGCTCTACTGTTGAGCTACACCGGCAGTACCCTGTTTTCCCCTTCCCGCAGGGAGAGTGCATGGGCATGTACCTGCACATAGCTGGTTTAGTCAGTAGTAAGTCCCTGCCTTTGAATCTGGAGGAAGTGCCAGCTATGAAGAGAAATGCAAGCAGGTGTCCCTTAGGGGCAGTGCCTGAAGGGGCTTGTCAGCCAGAGTCTTCTGCAGGCAGGTCCTGGTTCGTGTTCTGAGTGCCTGAACAACCTTGGTTCTGGCCCATTTTCTTTTTCTTTTCTATTTGTCTTTTTTTTTTGTACCAGGGATTGAACTCAGGAGTGCTTTACCACTGAGCTATATTCCCCAGCCCATTTGATTTTTTATTTTGAGACAAGGTCTCTCTAAGTTGCTTAGGGCCTTGCTAAGTTGCCGAGGCTGGCTTTGAACTTGTGATCTTCCCACCTCAGCCTCCCAAGCCACAGATGACAAGTGTTCACCACCATGCTGGGCTTCTGGCCCATTTTCTAAACCTGGTTCTCTAGTCTTCCTGGAGATTGCCTTTTGGTCAGTTTATTTTGGGGGTTACTGAGGATTGAACTGTGGAGTCTTTATCTCTGAACTATACCCCTCAGTTTTTCTATTTTAATTGATTTATTTTATGTGTGTGTGTGTGTGTGTGTGTGTATGTGTTACTGGGGATTGAACCCAGGACCTCATGTATGCTAGGAAAGTTCTCTACCACTGAGCACACTCCCAGCCCTTATATTTTTTTTTATTTTGAGAAAATGTCTAGCTGATGGCCCAAGCTGACCTTGATCTTGTGATTCTCCTGCCTCTGACTCCTGAGAAGCGGATTACAGGTGGGTGCCAGTTAATTCCTCCCTTGCTCAAGTTATCCATGGTCTGTTCTGAGGTTTTCAGCCAACAGCTCTCACTGCTACCAGGGAGATGTGAGCACAGACAAGTTCACCTTTTTATATTGTGATTCAGACCATTCATGCTTCCCCCCTCCATTCCAGAACACTCCATGTTTTTACAACTTCATCTTTGTATAGAGGATAGAATAGACTCTGTAAATGAAGAACTGGGAATGTAGCTCCGTGGTAGAGGGCCCTGGATTCAAGCCTCAGTAGGGGGGAAAAAAAGACTAAAATCACACTTCTTTGAGGATTTCCTTGGAATCCATGACCAAAAGTAGATGGAATTATGAATAATGACTTGGAAGATGGGGAGGCAAGAGACCACTGTGTGGGGGAAGGGGAAGGCAAAAGGAGGAGCACACAAGGTGCAGGAAGGAAAAAAGGAGAAAAAGAGAAACGTCTCTAGAAGAAAAGAAATGGAGAAAGCAGCTGTTTGAGAAGGTAGGGGTGGTAAGGCCCCTGGGTTCCATCTGCAGCACCACAAAAAACAAACAGATAAATATATGTGTGAGGTCCTAGGTTCAATTCTCAACAGTAAGTAATCGAGTAAACAAACAAATAAATAGGCTGGGGGCGTAGCTCACTCTTAGAGTGCTTACCTGGTATGTGCAAGGCCTTGGATTCAATCCACAGCACCACAACAAAGGATTTATTCATCATTTCTTTTTTTTGTTGTTGTTGTTCTGGAGATTGAACCCAGGAGGATATCACTAAGCTAAGTTTCCAGTCTTTTTTATTATTATTATTATTATTATTTTGAGACCAGGCACTAAGTTGCTGAAGCTGACCTTGAAATTGTGATCCTCTTGTCCCTGTCTCCAGAGTGCCTGGTATTACAGGCATGTACCATGGTACCAGATATACATTTCTTTCTTTTCTTTTTTTTTTTTTTTTTTTAATTCCTATTTTGAAGATATACCAACTCTAAGGAAGTCAGGGCCCTTTTGTGTGTGTGTGTGTGTGTGTTTTGTTTTGTTTTTTGTTTTTGTTTGTTTGCTCCTGAGTACATTTAGTTACCCTTTATTTGGGGAGATGGCAGCCAGACCCGGAGGGTGCTGAAAATCTCACTTGTCAGCGAGATAAACATCAGTGATTGTCACCCCCTCTTCTAGATGATGTGGCAGATTTTGTGAAGGGCAGGCCCCACTGGAGTTCAGCTTTAAACAAAGTGAAGGGGAATCATTGTGTCAAGGATATTTTAATGGGCGGCTGTATTGTGTGGACTCATTAGATAATTGCCAACCTTCTCCTTCACTTTGTGCTGTACAGACCTGGCTATGGAAGAAAGCGAAAGCCCTTGGAAAAGAGATTAGTAAACGGAGAATCTGTGGGGCTACAGAGCCCGCCAGCCAGGAGGGCCAGACCTGGAGGGAGGAGGGGAGTGGGAAACAAAAGGCCTGGGGCTAGGAAGGAAAAAGAAAAGTAGAAAGCACAGGAGGGACTCTGGGTGGAGGTAGTATTGGAAACTACCCCAGAAATCAAGGCTATTGGGTGCAGAGGCACATTCCTGTCATCCTAGCTACTAAAAAGGCTGATGTAGGAGGGGAGCCAGCCTCAGCAATTTAGAGAGAACCTATCTAAAAATAAAAAGGACCAAGTATATAGCTCAATGGTAAAACACCTCTGGCTTCAATCCCCTGAACCAAACATCAACAACAACAACAAAAAAAAAAAAAAAAGAAAAAAAAAAAAAGAAAGGAAAAAGAAATCAAGATTCGGAGAGGAGGCTGGAGATGTAGCTCAGTCAGGAGAGTGCTTGCCTAGCATGTTCCATCCCCAGCACCACTACCACCACCACCACACACACACACACACACACACACACACACACACACACATACACACACACAGACTCAGAAAAGACAAAGAACAAGTATAAATGTCCAGATAGGGATCAGGACAAATAAGAGAATCCTTTGCTAGAAGCCCATAGTCAAAGAGAGTGGCGTACCACCAAAGTGGAGGCTAGAGGGGCCTCCTCTAAGAGATGACTCAGGTCCAACCCCATCCTTAGTCCAAAGACTCCTGAGAAGAGGGAGAGCCGGCAGGGGGCTAAGGGGAGCATCTTATCCTCACCATGGGAAGGAGGCACAAGTTGGTGATTCTGACCTCAAAACAGAGAGCCTGGTCTCTCAGAGACACAAGGGAGGGATCCAGAGGAAGCCCAGGGAAGTGACTCATGACCATCTCATGCCAGGATGAGGATGATCATGGATGGAGACAGGGAAAGGAGACTAAGGTCACAGTAACAGGAGGGGAGCCTACCTAGCTCAGGAGTAAATGGACCATAATTATAAATAGGCTGGGGGTGTACCTCAGTGATTGAGCACTTACCTAGCATGCATGAGGCCCTAGGTTCAATCCCCAGAACTGCAAAACAAAACAAAACCAAAAAACAACCAAATAAAATTTAAAGAAAAACAAAGACAACATGATTAATGGTGGATTCCTCATCCTCCCCCATTGGAAGTTTTCTTTAAAAGTGAATATAGCTGGGAAAGGTGGCACATGTCTATAAACCCAGTGGCTTGGGAGGCTAAGGCAGGAGGATCACATGTTCAAAAACAGCCTTACCAGCTTATGGAGGCCCTAAGCAATTTAGCGAGACACTGTCTCAAATTTAAAAAAATAAATAAATAAATAAGAAAGAAAAGAAATTTTAAAAAGGGCTGGGAATGTGACTCAATGGTTAAGCACCACTGGGTTCAATCCCTGGTACCAAAAAAAAAAAAAAAAGTGAATATAACCTGGCACATTGGCACACACCTCAGGAGGCTGAGGCAGGAGGATTGCAAATTTGAGTTCAGCATCAGCAATATAGCATGATCCTACCTCAAAAAATAAAAAGAAGTGGGCATGTTCAACCCCAGTACTATAACTGGGTCCTCATCCTTGACACCAATTCAATAATGAAGAAAAGGTCTTAAAAAAAAAAAAAAAAAAAAGGAAAAAGTTGTATTGCTTTGCTAGCAAAGGAGAAACACAGGGGACTCCTGTCCCAAAGGCTGTGATTCTGCCTATCCGCAGGAATAGAGGTGATTCAGAGAAAATGAGATTAGGAAGGAGAGATCAGTAAGGAGAAGATCATGGAAAAGATGATCAGGGAGGAGAAGTTTAGGGAAAAGAAGATCAGAGAAGATCAGAGAGGAAATCAGGAAGGAGAAGTTTAGGGAAAAAAAAGATTGGGAAAAGGAAAAAAAAACACGTAAGTTTCAAAGCCACAAAAGGATATGGTCAAAGCATCAAGTGAACCCTGTTCCAATACCAAAACAAAACAAAAACAAAAGTGAACATAGGACCAGGGGCAGTATTGCACACCCATATCTCAGCTGCTTGGGAGGCTGAGGCAGGAGGATTGTGAGTTCAAAGCCAGCCTCAACAACAGTGAGGCACTAAGCAAATAAAATACAAAATAGGGCTGGGGATGTGGCTCAGTGGTCAAGTGCCCCTGAGTTCAATACCTGGTACCCCCCTCCAAAAAAAAAAAAAAAAGTGAACATAGCATACATCTGTAATTCTAGCAACTGGGACACTAAGGATGGAGGATCCCAAATTCAAGGCCAACTTGGGCAATTTAAGTGGCCAGTCCCTATCTCAAAATCAAAAAGGGGTAGAAGTGTAACTCAGTGTTAAAGCACCCCTAGGTTAAATCTCCAGTACCACTACCCCACAAAGAGTGAACATATCTGAAATCCAATCCATCTTAAAGTCTCCTTATAAAAAAGTCGTCCATTGTTCCATTTGTCTGGCATGAATCAACAAGGTTCAAGATCCCCAGCACCAAAGCAGGGTGGGTGTGGCGGGTGATGGGGAATCCAAATATCCATCAGTAAGGAAATTATTAATAAATCTCACATCCAGACTAAATGGTTTTAGAAAGCAGTAGAAACAAATAGATAATCACATATTGAAACATAAATTACTTCATTAAAAGAACTCATAGGACTGGGCTTGTGGTTCAGAGGTAGAGTGCTCGCCTAGCACATGTGGGGCCCTGGGTTCGATTCTCAGCACCACATAAAAATAAAATAAAGGTACTGTGTCCACCTACAACTAAAAAATAATTTTTTTTTTTTAAATGAAATCATAGCCAGGAGTGGTGGCACACACTGTAATCCCAGCCACTGTGGAGGCTGAGGGAGGAGGACTGCAAGTTCCAAGTCTAGCCTGAACTGAGACCCTATCTCAATATAAAAAATAAATCTGGGCCTGTTGGTAATCCCAGTGACTTGGGAGGCTGAAGCAGGAAATTGGAATTTAGAGGCCAGCCTTAGCAAGGCCTTGCCTTGGGGTGCTGGGTCTTGCCTGGGGGGGTGGGGTCTCACAACAGTGAGTTTTGTTGTTATTGTTGTTTTAAGATGGGATGCTCCCTGAATTGTCCAGGCTGGCCTCAAACTTGTGAGCCTCCTGGTGCTGCCTCAGCTTCCCAAGTAGCTGGGATTACAGACCTGTGCCACCAAGCCCAGCTTCATAATAGTCCGCATCTTCTCTCATCCTTAACAGTCAAGCTGACCTCATTGTCCATGGGCTGCTGGTCAGGCCACGCAATAAGTTTCTAGAAAGATTAGAAAGAGACCCTTAAGGAATCCGGGCATCTTGGCACATGCCTGTAATCCCAGTGGCTCAGGAAGCTGAGGCAGGAGGATTGCGAGTTCAAAGCCAGCCTCAGTAATGGTGAGGCACTAAGCAACTCAGTGAGACTCTGTCTCTAAAATACAAAATAGGGCTGGGGATGTGGCTCAGTGGTTGAGTGCCCCTGAGTTCAATCCCTGGTACCAAAAAAAAAAAAAAAAGAAGAAGAAGAAGAAGGAGAGCCCTAAATTTGGGCCTGCTTGAGTTCAGCAGGAACATAGTTGTCTTAGACCTTCAGCTCTGACAGTCACCTGGAAGACAATCCAGTTCTGGTTAATTCTGTTCGTCTAAGTTTAAATGTCATTTCTGCTAAAAAGCCTTCCCTGACCCATCTAGTCTCATTTTCCTTGCTCCTTCTGTGGCTCATGTCATGGCACCCCAACCTGTTTCTTTGTGTACTAGTTGGTCATGTTTACGGCACCCCCACCAGACCGTAGCACCATCTGAGCAGAGGCCTATCCTGTCCCATTTTTTTCACCTCTATCTCTGGACAGCACGGTGGAGGAATTGCTCACTGGTATTCCCAGAAGAGATAGCTGCTGAAGTTAGTCTAATCTCCACTTTGATCCCATCTATCCCAAATTTGGCACTGGAAACTTGGTGTTCAGTGGGTGGGGTTACCAGGAAGGCTCTGGAACAAAACCCTGCATTTCCTCAGCAGGGCTGCAGGTGAAAACTTGAGCCCACAGCCCAGCCTGGCGCTTCTGTGTGACTCAGTTCCCTTGGCCTGGCTGTGACAAATGCCGGCCCACACCCAAGACTGTTTTTGCTGTGGACCTGAGTGTCTTGAAGTGATAGAGGAACAGACCCAGAGGGAAGGGAGGGTCCAGAGGTGACTATATCTGTCAGCTACGCCAGGCTCAGGAAGCCAGAGAAAAAAATGAGGAGTACTGACCAGGAGCACGAATGTTACCGCCTTCCTTTTCCCACGCAGAGTGGGAAGGACACCCTGAAAATCCCTCTCAGAAGCTAAGGGGAGTTTTTAGCTTTCCTAGTTGCCTTGGAGGAGGGGTCATCACACTGCTGTTTGGGTGTGTGGCTGGCTGGTGCCTGTGCCCTAGAGAGCTCTGCAGGGTCCTCCCACCCCTGCTTGAGATAAGGGAAACAAAGCAGGCAGCAGATGTTTGCCCCCAAGCTCCTGGAGCAAGGCGGCATCTCCCACCACTGCCTGTGTGTGGGAGTCAGCCAGGGGAAGACCAGGAAGGCAGGGAGGGGTAGAAGGCCTATGAGTGGAGGCTGAAAGGGTGCTCCAGGTGGTACTGAGAGAAGACTCCTGTCAGGCCTGGGAGTCCTGGATCTGGGTTTCAGGGGCCTTCTCCTCAGACACTCACCCTTCTCAGCATTCACAGCATCTTTGTCACTGGACTCCTAAGGGTGGGAGGTAGGAGCCTAAAGTTGTCCTTTCTTCCTCCAACACCTTGCTCCTGGGATCCCCACCCAGACTTGCACCGCCGAGCCTGGGTGCCTTGACTGGACAGACCTAGTTCCAGAAGGTGCCAGAGATTAGGAGATTCCATATATTTAACCCATAGGGGCTTCTGCATAACTTTTGCTCAAATTCTGCTCCCCACAGTGAGATTTATACTTCCAAGGTTTCTTAGGTGGCTGAGTTTGGGGGAGATGGAGTATAGATGCTTTGGGTGGATCAAGAGGAGACCCAGATTTCCTTGGGGACCCTGGAGCACTTAACCCTCCTGAGGGCTAGGACTGCTGCCCTTCTCTGGATAGAACTGAAGGTACCCTTATATTCCCCGTCCTCCCAACCCTCACATGGGTGTATTGGTGGGTTATATTTACAACCTCCTTGTAGAATGGGAGAACACTTTTCAAAGTTACTTATAAAACTTCAAATCACAACATTTTGGGCTAAGGTTGTAGCTCAGTAGTAGAGTGCATGCTTGGTATGAATGAAGCCTTGGGTTCAGTCCCCACCACCTCAAATTATTTTTTTAAGAATTTAAAAATCGTCGCACAATCGAATATCTGAGAAACAAGAATCCATCATTTTGTATTTCGGTGCTGAGGACCAAACTCGGGCAAGCATTCTACCACTAAGCCACACCCTCAGCCCCAGAGCCCCTTTGATCTTATTACAGATGAGGGAGATATTTTCAAGAAATATTTATTTTTCTGAGAAAAATTGACACAATGAAAGAAGCAAAGCATAAAAACCATAAACCATGGAACCACATGGTACCACGACTTAAAGGTCAAAGGATGTATGTTCTTCGGGGACGAGAGACAGACACTCTAGACAGTCATTCTTGGATGACATTCTACCTCTAAGCCCTTGCAATCCCCCTCTTGGAGGGTGATGATCCTCCTGCTGGTCTGGCTGCTGAGATTTAGGTCACCCTTGCTCTAGGCTAGTGTCATCCTGACATTAACAGGCCATGAAACAGCTCCAGACTTATAGCCCCCTTGCATGTTCTGCTTTGCCCTTAAGTAGCCATTCCTCACCCTACCTGAGCTTCAGTTTATTAATTTGTATCATTAAGTCTTGACAGATTATTTATTCATTTTAATTTTTTGGTACTTGAGATTGAACCCAGGGGCTCTTTACAACTGAGCTCTATCCCCAACCTGTTTGATTTTTTAATTTGAGACTTTCTGGCTAAATTGTTGACTGTCTCCCTAAATTGCCCAGGCTGGCCTTAATCTCGTGATCCTCCTGCCTCAGCCTTCCTGAGATTATAGGCATGCACCACAGCTGTTGGCTTGGCAGATAATTGAATGAGTAACTTAAAATAATGTGTGAATGCCCCCAGTTGCTAGTAAACTCATTAATATTAATTTCTGCCTGTCTAAACATTTCCCCCAAGAAAAGTTGGGCACGGGAGAAGTAATTAAACACAGGATTCTTCACTGGCTCAGAGGCAAAGCCCAACCAATGTCCTGATATTAATAATACTGACCATAGCTGAGGGTGGTGGCACATGCCTGTAATCCCAATGGCTCAGGAAGCCAAGGAAGGAGGATGGCAAGTTCAAAGTCAGCTTCAGCAATTTAGCAAGGCCCTAAGCAATTTAGTGAGACCCTGTCTCAAAATTTAAAAAAAGCCAGGTATAGTGGTGCACTCCTGTAATCATAGTGACTCAGCAGATAGAGGCAAGTTTGAAGCCAGCCTGGCAATTTAGGGAGACCCTTTCTCAAAATAAAAAATAAAAGCTGAGCATGGTGGTACATGCCTATAAGACCAAAAGCTCAGGAGGCTGAGTTCAAGGGCGGCCTCAACAGTTTAGCAAGGTCCTAAGCAACTTGTGGAGACCCTGTCTAAATAAAAATAAAAAGAGCTGGGGATGTGACTCAAGGGGATAAGCGCCCTGGGTTCAATTGACAGTACCAAAAAAAAAAAAAAAAAAGTAATAATAATAATAATAGCCATGGGTGCTGTACTTGGGAGTGTGAGGCAGGGGATCACTTGAGCCCAGGAGTTCAAGCCAGCCTGGGCAACATAGCAAGACTTGTTGCTAACAAACAGATACCCTGACTATTTCCTCCTGAATATTTACCTGTTTGGGGTATAAAAATGTAAGTAGACTGGTGGGGATGTAGCCCGGTAGTAGAGAGCCTGCCTAGCTCACACACATGAGGACTTGGTTTCATGGCCACCAATGCAAAAAGAAGAAGAAGAAGAAAAAAGCAAGTAGATCACCTTAACCTACTATCCCCATTCTTGTGGCTCAGGAAACTGAGGTTCAAAAGAATTAAACAGCTTATCCAAGGTCATGGAGTTAGCCCACAGTAGACTCTAAAGACTCCTATTGGCTTGATATAAATCCCATTCTATTAAGCCCCAGCCAATGTGACATTCCCTGCAAACCTACAGCCACAGAAAGCTCCTCAAATGGGTTATGCACACCCAGCTTTGTAAGCAGATAGTTGTGCTCCTGGGTTCAACTCCAGGAAGACCCTTGACCTGTCTTTCGTTGAAGGCCTGTCGCACCTCACGCAGGACCAAGCCAGTTCAGGGTGAAGGTCAGGGGCTAGCTGAAAATGGGAGACTGTCTTAGGCTGTGTCTTTGGCTGTGACTACATCAGGGACGGGGCTGAAATATCATAAGTGGTTACCGAGGGTACAACCTCTTCCCAGGGAAAGGGTGGGGGTGGGGTGGTGAAGCTGGTTAATTGAGATGGGAGGGTGGGGGTGGGCAGGGACTTCCAAGCTTTCAGATCCGGTGCTGTTCCCGTAAACAAGTGCAACCCTCAGCTCCCTGGAGGGCCTGGGGAGCAAATGTGCGCATCTCTGCTGCTTTCCCAGCAGCTGTTCGCTGGAGGACGCAGCCCTGCCATCTCCAGCAGGCCTTCTCCTGGCCTGCCCCAGCCCCCAGCTCAAGCCTCAGGAAGTGGGGCTGCTGAGAATCTCTCCTCCAGTCTCGCCTCCTGCCGAGAGTGTCCTCTGCCACTGCATTTCCTGGCCTAATTAAGCTGGGTAATGTGTAGCTAAGAGGAGGGGATAAAAGCCCTGGGCGGCTTAGAGCTTGGGACAGTTTATGACAGGGGCGTCTGCAGCTGGTGACTTTTTTAGGAAAGTTATTTCTCCTAACCCTGGGAAGTTGCATGCTATTTCCTCAGCAGAGTGATCCCTGAAGTTAAGCATAGGGAATATGGAGTCCTAAGGGGACCTGGCTAGAGGGTCCTGGAGGTGACAGATGGGGCAGCGCTACGGGTCTGGGGAGGGACTGATCTGAGCTGGAGAGTAATCACCAGCCACCAGGGCTAATGCCCTTAGCTTAGCCTGAGGCTAGAGTGTCCTTGGTGACCACGTGTGATTCCCCAGGGCTTGGGTGTTAGGTTTCATTTGAATGATAGGACTGTGCACAGTGGGCAGTTTCCTAAGACTGTCTGGCTGAGAGTAAGGAAATCTGAGCTACCCACTCTGCTCCTGACTCCCTCTCAGTCCTCTTTTAAAGGTGCTAAGAATTGTGTCCTGGAAAATCTAAGTCGCTCCAGCAGCCAGGAAGGAGTGGGGGCGGGGGTGCTCTCAGGTAGGGCCCCTGGGGTGAAGGAAAGGCTGACTCCCAGAGTCCTGGACCCAGGGATTGCCCTTGGAAGACACTCAGGAGCCCAAAGCTTTTTTATTTTATTTTATTTTTTGGGGGCGGGGGAGTACCAGAGATTGAACCCAGGGGAGCTTTACCACTGAGCTATATCCTAGTCCTTTTTTTTTTTTTTTTATTTTTTAATATTGAGACAGTGTTTCACTGAATGGCTTAGGACCTTGCTAAATTGTTGAAGCTGTTCTCCTGCCTCCAGCCTCCTGAATGTGTGCCACTGGGCAAGATAAGGATCCCAAAGCTGACTATGAATGTGGCTCTGCTGCTAGAACACAGAACCCACTCAGTCACAACCTCTGCTCTGATTCTTCTGCTATTGCACCTGTGTGTCTGTTTGGGTTTTTGTTTTGTTTTATTTAACCACTTTGCACTCATTGCTTAGTTGGCCAGGGACCTCTATGATATACAGTGGAGCAGAGGTAGGCCAGGTTTTGGAGCCTAGAGAGTCTCAGAGGGTTACTTAGGAGATTCTGTGATGCCAGCCGTTGTTTTCAAATGCACAGGTGGAGATATCTAGTCTCCAATCCAACTTCTTCTTGCTCATAAGAGAGGCAAGATTTGGCTACATTTCTCAGTATTTTTGTTTGTTTTTATTTTGTTTTGTTTTTGTGAACTGTGAACTAAACCCAGGGTCCCTCTACCACTGAGCTACATCCTCATCCCTTTTTAATTTTTTTATTTTGAAACAGGATCTTGCTAAACTGCCGAGGCTGACCTCGTACTCATGATTCTCCTGTCTTATCCTTCTGAATTGCTGCCATTGCAGGTGTGTGTTGCTGCACCTGGCTGACCTTTTCTAATTATTCTAAATAAGATCTTGCAGGTGCCATGGTGTTGTCTAAAATCCCAGTGACTCAGGAGGCTGAGGCAGGAGGATCATATATTCAAGGCCAACCTCCACTATTTAGCAAGACCCTGTCTCAAAGTAAAAAAAACAGAAAAAGCACTGGGGGTGTAGCTCAGTGGCAGAGCGCCCCTGGGTGCAATCCCCAGTACTGCAACAAAATAAAATCAAAGAGAATTGAGGATATAGCTCAGGGGTAGAGTGCCCCAGGTTCATTCCCCACTATCAGTACATACATAAATAGACCTACTTTAGGCCATGTCCTCTGAGACTGTGTCCTCCATCAACACTCTTGCTGACTGTAACGATAGGCACCAGAACTGATGAGGATCCTTCTTCTTTCTGATCTCTTCTCTGCCCATTACGCTTTCCCCTTGTTCTCATCATCTTGTCTGTTTCTTAGCCTCCTGTTTCTCTTTCTAAGTGAGAAAGTAGTTAGATCACAAATAACTCTGTGTTTCCCTGTTTTCCCTCTGGCTGTGGGGCTGTACTAGTCGGTGGAGTGGAAGGAAACCTGATGGCCAGATGCTGGGCCAGAAGGAGCACACCAGAGCAGAGCAGGAGCAGCAGCCCCCAGCCAGGGGTCCCTGTGCTCTCTAGGGGAGGGCCCCTGAAGTCCAGATTTGAGAGGACTGCACCAAGAAGAGAGCAGAGCAAGCCGGAAGCTTCACTTCTGTGACCCTGGCCATCTTCTGGCTGGGAAGCCAAGCCCAGAGCCTTGGCATCATCCTCCAGCCCTGAGCAGCTGGGCAGGCCAGGGAGCCAACTAGCTCTGAATGTGTAATCCTGGTTAAAGAGAAAGGGGGAAAGAGCTGGTGATTTCCCAGGACACGGACAACTGAAACCCGATACTCTTGTCAAGGGAGCCCTTTCACTGAGAGGCAGGGAGAGAAAGGAGGAGAAAGAAAAAGAAGGAAGGAGGAAGGGGAAAGTGTGAGAGGCCACTGGGGAGCCAGGGCTCAGCAGGAAGCACTGAGCACAGTCCTCCATTTGTCACCCACACCGGTTCTTGACCTGAGCCTGGCTCTTGGTAAGAACTAAGAGAAATGGTGGATGCACCCAGTGGGGAGAGCAGTGGCCGCCACAGCTCTCAGAGGCCTGTCGCCCAGCCCATCTCTGCTCTTTAGGAGCTGCAGGCCCTTCCTTAGATGGCTTCTGGCCTTTTCTATAAAGGAGCCAGCTAATGAGTTAAGATAAAAGTCTGCAAAGACCTTTCACACTGGCCAATAAGAAGCAGTTCTTTCCTCCTGTCATTCAGCAAATATTCATGGACTAATTGGATGAATGAAAATAGGCCATTCTGCATGGTCAAGTGCATAGTCAGGGAGGAAGCATCTGATTTGGACAGATTAGGATTGTTCATCAATCTTCAGCTACAAAGAACTGCAGGTGTTAAAAAGGCTAAAAGTCACAGAAGTCTGGGGAGGCTGCCTTGTGACAACTCTGGGCTCGGTGCAGTTCTGGGGACTATAGACATCTTTAGCACACTCTCTGTCCTTGGCTGGAGCAACAAGGCTTTCAGCCAAAACAACTAGTGAATAATATTGGAAGAATTCCAATGAAAACCCAAATGTAGCTGGCATAGGCCTGTAATCCCAGCGACTCAGGAGGTGAGGCAGGAGGATGGAAAGTTCAAGGCCAGCCTGTGCAACTTAGCTCACACACATTCACAAAAGAGAACCCAAATGTGGGGTATGGTCAGGAATTGGTTCAATGGGAAGTCCCAGTGCAATTGAGAAGGCAGCTCCTCCTCCTTTCGTTCCTCTTCTTTTTCTTCTAGGGTGTTCTACCACTGAGCTGCATTCCCAATGCTCTTTATTTTTAATTTTTAAAAATTATTATTATTATTACTATCATTATTACTATTATTAGTACTGGGAATTGAACCCAGGGACTCTTAACCACTGAGCCATATCCCCAGCCCGAGACAGGCTCTCGCTAATTTTCTTAGGGTCTAGCAAACTGCTGAGGCTGGCCTTGAACTAGAGATCTTTCTGCCTCAGCCTCCTGAACTTCTGGGATTACAGGTGTGCACCACCATGTCTGGCTTTTATTTATTTATTTTTTTATTTTGAGAAAGGGTCTTGCTAAGTTTCCCAGACTGGCCTCAAACTTGTCTCTTTCTCCTGAGTCGCTGGGATTACAGGTATGTATCACCATGCCCTGGCTACAGAAGCCTTCTTTAGTTGAAATATTCTTTAAGGTCACCCTCTGAATCAACAGCTGCAGCTGCTTATACTGTGTGCCAGTCACTGGCCTAGGCACTGGGGAGACTGCAAGGAACAAGAGAGGCTCTTGCTCCCCTAGTGCAGCTTTCCCTAAGGGGTCTGGTTGCATTCTTATTGCACACTTCTGTATTTTATAGTTTCTTTATTGATTAATTGATTGATTGATACATAATCTATTTTTAAAAAAATCAAAGCAATTTATGATTAATGGCACTAGTACCATAAACTCCCAAACTAGATTGAAGGTTAAGGTCTAGGTTACCAAGAAAGCCAGATCAAGAGAAACCTGGATTAAAGGAAGACTACATTACCTGAGCCTAAAAAGCAGCTCTTAGCTGCCTGGTGGCCTGTTCAAAATGGGATACAGTGGGTCTAATGAAAAGGAAGCATTACTGTACAGGTTCCTTCTTTCTGGAACCAACATTTAGGCTTGCTTCTCACCACTGTATCTATAAGCCTGGCTCAAGTGCATTCCACTTCTGTAGAAGCCCGGAGCCCTGGGATCATTTACCTCTGTGCTCCCGCTCTCATCAGCAATGCTCTGCATCCTCAGCCTGAGTAAACACCATCAGTCATACTTCAGGATTCAATGGCAAGGACATTATTCTGCTCGGTGTCCTGAAATGCTTTCCCTGACCCTGTGTCCAGGCCCTTTCTACCTGGCCCTCTCAGAGTATCATAGTTGCTTGCATCTTTCCCCACCAACTGGGAGCTTCTGCAGAACAGGAGCCCCATCCCTCATCTGCAGGGCCCAGCACCATGCTGGGTACATATGCTGCTAACAAGACTTTACACTTAATGTTCTACCACACACCATGCTAATTGTCATGCACATATTATCTCATTTAACTCTTACACTAACCCAGTGACTTAGTTGCTATCATCACACCCATTTTACAGATGAAGCATACAGTAAGAACTTCTGAAATATTTTTCAGCAACAATAGTTCATAATAAAGACCCGTGGAGAATCATATTGTGATCTTTTTTGGTATCAGGGATTGAATTCAGGGTTACTCAACCACTGAGCCACATTTCCCCAGCCCTATTTTGTATTGTATTTAGAGACAGGGTTTCACTAAATTGATTAATGCCTTACCAGCGCTGAGGCTGGCTTTGAACTTGCAATTCTCCTGTCTTAGCCTCCCAAGCCACTGGTGTGAGCCACTGCACCTTGCTCATACTGCAGTCTTATAATGAAGTAAGAGGATTATTATTTTGGAGGTGGAGTTGCTAGGGATGGAATCCAGGGCCTTATGCATGCTAGACAAACACTCTACCAGGAGCTACATCCCAAGTGTAAGATGGATTTCTGTAGCATGCCAACTACCCAGCTGACTTAGTCACATTGTGGAAGCATCTTGGAAGGCTGAGGCAGGAGGATTGCAAATTCCAAAGCCAGCCTCAGCAATTTAACAAGGCCCTAAGGAACTCAGTGAGACCTTGTCCCAAAATATAAAAAGGGCTAGGATGTGGCTCAGTGGCCAAGTGCCCCTGGTTTCAATCCCTGGTACCAAAAAGAAAAGAGCACAACCCCACATTCTGTAGTTCAAGTGACAGAGAGATTAAATGGCTGAGCTCACATCTAAGACCATCTATGACCTAGCAAGTGCAGGAAGAGATATGACTCCGACCACTCTGGATCCTTTTCTTTCTTTCTATATATATAATTTCTAAATTTTCCAGCAGCTGAACTTTACTTTTATTATTTTTTAAAATTTTATTAGTTGTTGATGGACCTTTATTTATTTTTATGTGGTGCTGAGGATCGAACCCAGTGCCTCACACATGCTAGGCAAGCCCTCTACCTCTATGCCACAACCCCAGCCCACCCTGGATGATTTTCTAGTTGGATTTAAAAATGCATCTAAATTCTGCAAACAAGGCAAAAAAAAAAAAAAAGTCCAGAAGTGGGAAGGTTTCACAAAGCAGTGCCTTTGTGGTGGCAAGGAGCCACTGTGCCACACCAGCCTTAGCTGTCCTGACACTCTGTGCAACAGCAAGCCTTGCCTTGCATCTCTTCTTCCCTCTCTCCCTTCCTCTTTTCATTTCATTTTCATTTCCTTCATTTGCAGTGCTGGGGATGGAACCCAGGGAACTGCACCCCTGAGCTACACCCCCCAGCCCTGTCATATTCTCATTTTTCTTGGAGTAGCCGCTCATTGCCTTCTCCATGACACATCTTCCTTCTCAGGTGATTTGAGAATCTCTCTTTCTCTCTTTCTCTTTCTCTTTTTTTTCCTTAAAGAGAGAGAGAATTATTGTTTTTAAAGAGAGAGAGAGAGAGAGAGAGAGAGAGAGAGAATTTTTAATATTTATTTTTTAGTTTTCGGCGGACACAACATCTTTGTTGGTATGTGGTGCTGAGGATCGAACCCGGGCCGCACGCATGCCAGGCGAGTGCGCTACCTACCGCTTGAGCTACATCCCCAGCCCCTATAATTTTTTTTTTTTTTAAAGTGTATGTGGAAGGAATTATTTTATTTTTTAAAAATATTTTTTAGGGGCTGGGGATGTGGCTCAAGCGGTAGGGCGCTCGCCTGGCATGCGTGCAGCCCGGGTTCGATCCTCAGCACCACATACAAACAAACATGTTGTGTCTGCCGAAAACTAAAAATAAAAAAAAAAATATATTAAAAAAATTTTAGTTGATAGTGGACCTTTATTTTATTTATTTGTATGTGGTGCTGAGAATTGAACCCAGTGTCTCACACATGCTAGGCAAGCACTCTACCACTGAGCCACAACCCAGCCAGGAGGAACTATTTTATTAATCATGAAGTGGAGCTCCAGCAAAATTATATTTTGTTATCCACAACAAAGGGTAGATTTTTGCTTTATATATTGCCATGGTGGGAATTGAACCCAGGACCTCATGCATGATAGGCAAATGCTCTACGACTGAGCTACACCCAAGCTCAGGGCTTATATTTTATGTATCTTATTTTAACTTTGCCTTATAAATTAACTTCATCTGAAAAGTTAAGAGTAGTTTACCTCGTGAGGAAGATACTATTTCTATTTACCAATAAGAAAACTTAAGTTCAGAGAGGTTGAATAACTTATCTGGGTCACCCAGCCTTCATTCTTTCCACCCCAGCTCTGAGCTATCCAGTTTAGTGTTTCTGCTGCTTTCCACACAAAATAGCGGTGGGCTATGCAGACAAATAATAAATAAGTTGTCAGGGTTTGGGGATGTAGCTCAGTGGTAGAGCCCTTATCTAGCATGTGCAAAGCCCTGGGTTTGATCCTTAGCACCACAGCAGGGGAAAAGAGTTGATAAATAAAAGGCATGCTTGCTTTGCTTGAACACTGAATCCATCCTTTGCCTTCTGAATAAAACGGTAAAGATAGGGTTCTGAGGAAATATGGATGTCTGGTGGTAAAGATCAAGGCTGGTACACGTCTTTCCTGTTTATGGCATCTTACTTAAGCTTCTCAGCACTCAGGTGTGCCAGCAGTCACACAGATTAACTTCAGGTTGCCAAGAAAACCTCTGAGGGCTCCCCCCACCCAGCTCATGGCCCACAGCGCCCTCCCTGGGAGTAGACACCCTGGGGTTCTTCTCCTGTGTCCCCCACCAACCTAGGCCTTCACTAATACCTACCATTGGCACTGGGGACTTATTAAACGGCGCCAACTCAGGGCCTCTGACTACCAAGCCCAGAATTTGTTGTGACAACATTTATCTTGTTAATAAAAGCATACTCTGTGTGTGTGTGTGTGTGCGCGCGCGCTCTCATTCCACATTACTAAATACTACCCTTCTAAAAAGATGGCCTTCCTTCAGGGTTTCAACAGGGCCTTGGCCTCCTGGCCCCTCTGAGCAGCTTCCTGCCCACTGCCCTCTGTCCCAGGGATCTGCCTCCCCTGTAGTGGGGAGTAGAGCTGGGCCCCTCTGGGCTTCTTCTGCTCAGATTAACCCCTTCCTTCCAGTTTTTCTGTGCCTGGCAAAGGGGCTCTGGGCCAAGTGGCCAGACACTCATTGGCTCCAGGGCAGGCGGATGCCATAAACCCGTTTTCCTTGGGGACTCCAGAGCTCCATGTCTTACTTTCAGAAAGCACCACTGTTTTGTTTGAAATGGCCCCAGGGAGGAGGGAGAGCCCAGGGCTCGGTACACGTGTTCCTCATTTGCCATTGGTGGGGAGCAGGGGCTGAAGGGGGGCTGCGGGGGTGTGGAAAGGCAGGCCCTGGTGGGGAGAGAGCAGGCTGCAGCTGCTGCTGCTGGGGAGTTTGGCTTCAGGGAGGAATGGACGGGGAGAGTGCAAGGGAAAAGGGGTGGGACTTGGGGACAGGGGCGGTGTCACCGGGGAGGAGGGAGCAGGTGGTGACTTGTTTATCTGCTCAGCTGTTTTGTGTCCAGGAGCCTGAGAGAGAGACAGAAGCAGCTGGGAGGAGAAAAAGCAAGGAGACCAGGGGCCCTATTGGTCCTTGTGCCTTAGCCACAGGTCCTGAAACCAAAGCAAAAACCACCAGAGAGTGATTCATTTGGGTATAGCCCTCCCTCCCTCTACCCAGAGGGGTTTCTTTAGAGCCCATATGCTAGTTTCTGCCATGCAAACACCCTGGCAGTGCCCTCTCTGCCTTGTGCGGAGGTTCTCATTGGGCAAGAATCCCCATGGGTTAGTGCAGGCACAGGCTCACGTAAAATAAATATTCCAGGGCCTTGGTCTGGTATGCTCTTGAACATGAACTGGCACAGTCCTTCAGGGAACCAAACTGGCTATCTCCTAGCCTAGATTTCAGCCAGGCCCATACTAATGAATATTGTCCCAAGTGGAATCAGGCTAGCCACCCCACCTCGCTGCTCAGTGTCCCTCAGTACTTCCCTCCATGCATTTGGATTTCACCCTCTGACAGTCCAAGACCTGTGCAGGGCTACTTATGGGTCCTCTTCATGCCCCAGCGCTCATTTGCATGCTAAATTGTTTGGAGGCTAAACTGGGATGCAGCTTAATTTGCCCTGTGGTCTTTTGACCAGGTTAATAAACTTATACCCCTCTCAGCACATAAGGATTTGGAAGGTAGTTATGCCTTTAATTATAGTGCAATTACAAGAGTCTACTTGCTCTTTCCCTTCAGCTCTTTCTCCAGCTTATTATTTTCTTCTTGTTGTTTGTTTGTTTATTTATTTTTTTTTTTTAAAGAGAGAGTGAGAGGGGAGAGAGAGAGAGAAGAGAGAATTTTTAATATTTATTTTTTAGTTCTCGGCGGACACAACATCTTTGTTGGTATGTGGTGCTGAGGATCGAACCCGGGCCGCACGCATGCCAGGCGAGCGCGCTACCGCTGAGCCACATCCCCAGCCCTGTTTGTTTGTTTAAATGAGAACATTTGCTGGAACCTTGGTAGATGATTCCCTATCCCTACTACCCTGGAGGCCTGTTGCCAGAGGTCTTTTTCTGCCTTCTTCTCTGTGCACAAAGCCAGGGCATCTCTGTTGACAAAGGGTCTGCTCTTCTGGCACTGGGCCTGTTGGTTAGGGACAGGGTAAGAAGTGCAGATGCGGGCTGGGGATGTGGCTCAAGCGGTAGCGCGCTCACCTGGCATGCATGTGGCCTGGGTTCGATCCTCAGCACCACATACAAAGATGTTGTGTCCACCGATAACTAAAAAATAAATATTAAAATTCTCTCTCTCTCTCTCTCTCTCTCTCTCTCCCTCCCTCTCTCATTCTCTCTTAAAAAAAAAAAAGAAGTGCAGATGCCTTTTGAAGACTTCTGCAGATGCCTACCTTGCTCCTTTAAAGCAGCCAGGAAAATATTCACAACACCTGTGGGGTGGGGGGGACCCCTTCCCAGCTTGTTGCTGTCTGAGTACTCTGCCCCACTGACCTGTGTGGTGCCCCTAGGGCAGAAGGCTGGATAAGGCCTCTTTGGGTAAAGAGGAAGGGTGATGCTCTCTGTTCGCATGTGGTCTGCTTAGCAGAAGGACTATGTCCTGGGAGAGGCTGGCTGGAGAGGTGGAAAAAGCAGGGACCTGGGAGTTGGTGAATTTAGCTCCTGGTTCCCACCAGTGTTGCTATAAGTTGGGCCCCACACTTTCCCACGTGGGCCTTCCTGTGTAAAATGCAGGATTGGAGCCTCTGATCTCAGGGTCCTTTCCCACTTTACAGATTCCCTTGCTTTTAGAATGCTAATTTCTTTGTCTATAGCCCATTTCCTTCTCCAGAGACAAGGTAGCCCAATAAAATCACCCCTTAATGATGGTGGTCACACAGCCAGGCTGAATGATTGTCTGTCTTTTCCTCAACCCCAATGCTCTGGCTGAAGACCTAGTTAAAATTCTCACCATGGGGAAGCTCTGCAAGTTTGCCTCTTGCAGCTCAGGAGTTCCAAAGGGCAGACGGGCCAGCATACCATCTTCTTGAACAATTCCTGTGCAGACTTCTAAGGAATCAATGGTTCCTTCACATTTTCTTTCCCAGGGAAGTACCCTGAGTTCCACTTTACATGATGAGGTCAGTGCTCTTGGCCTTCAGATGGACTCCATTCAATTTATAAATTTTTTTCTTGGGCTGGGGATGTGGCTCAAGCGGTAGCGCGCTCGTCTGGCATGCGTGCGGCCCGGGTTCGATCCTCAGCACCACATACCAACAAAGATGTTGTGTCCGCCGAAAACTAAAAAATAAATATTAAAAATTCTCTCTCTCTCTCTCTCTCTCTCCTCTCTCACTCTCTCTTTAAAAAAAAAAAAAATTTTTTTTTTCTTCTTTTTTTTTTTTTTTGGTACTGGGGATTGAATCCAGGGCACTTGACCACTGAGCCCCATCCCCAGCCCTATTTTGTATTTTATTTAGAGACAGGGTCTCACTGAGTTGCTTAGTACCCTACTTTTGTTGAGGCTGGCTTTGAACTTGTGATCTTCCTGCCTCAGCTTCCTGAGCTGCTAGGATTACAGGCCTGTGCCACTGAGCCTAGTCTTTTTTTTTTTTTTTTTTTTTTTTTTTAGGTACTGGGGATTAAACCCAGTGCTTTGCTGACAATGGTTGCAATCATCACAATAATATCAACTATTGTTTTTTGAGTGTCTGCTATAGGTACCATTCATTTTGACAGATTTTTTTTATATATATCATCTTTTTTTCCTTTTTATTGGTGCATTATAACAGTGAGATTTGTTATAATCATATGGGCACACAATAAAACAGTGATCAATTTAATTTCCCAGTACCTCTCTTTCCCACCCCTCCTCCTTCTTCTATTCTACAGGTCTCCCTTCTATTTTTTTTTTTTTTTAAAGAGAGAGGGAGAGAGAAAGGGAGAGAGAGAGAATTTTTTAATATTTATTTTTTAGTTTTCGGCGGACACAGCATCTTTGTTTGTACGTGGAGCTGAGGATCGAACCCCGACCGCACGCATGCCAGGTGAGCATGCTACCGCTTGAGCCACATCCCCAGCCCTCTCCCTTCTATTTTTTAAAAATTTGTTCTAATTAGTTGTACATGACAGTAGAATGCATTTTGACACATTGTACACAAATGGAGCACAACCTCTCATTTTTCTGGCTATACGTGGTGCAGAGTCACACCAGTAGTGTAATCATACATGTATATAGAGTAATAATGTCTACCATCCTTCCCATCCCTATAGCCCCACCCCTTCCCTCATTCCTCCTCTGCACAATCCAAAGTTCCTTCATTCTTCCCTATAGCTCCCGCCCCACCCCCACTACGTATCAGCGTCTGCTTATCAGAGAAAACGTTAGGTCTTTAGTGTTTGGAGATTGGCTTATTTCACTTAGAATGATGTTCCCTAGTTCCATCCATTTGCCTGTAAATGTCATAATTTCATTTTTCTTTAAGGCTTAGTAATATTCCATTGTGTATAGATACCACATTTTCTTTGAAGGGCATCTAGGTTGGTTCCATAGTTTAACCATTGTGAATTGAGCTGCTATAAACATTGATGTGGCTGCATCACTGAAGTTTGCTGATTTTAATTCATTTGGGTATAAACCTCAGAGTGGGATAGCTGGATCAAATGGTGGTTCCATTCCAAGTTTACTGAGGAATCTCAATAGGGCTTTCCAAGTGGTTGCACCCATTTGCAGTCCCACCAGCAATGTATCAGTGTACCTTTTCCCCCCACATCCTCGCCAACACTTATTATTGCTTGTATTCTTGATAATTGCCATTCTGACTGAGGTGAGACATACATCATCTAATTGGATTATTTTCGTATGTATGCATGTGTGGTACTGGGATTGAATCCATGGGTGCTCTACCACTGAACTGCATCCCCAGCCCTTTTTATTTTTTATTTTGAAACATGGTCTCACTAAATTGCATAGGACCTTACAAAGTTGCTAAGGCTGGCCTCAAATTTGCAATCCTCCTGTCTCAGCCTCCTGAGTCACTGGGATTATAGGCGTGTGACACCATGATTGGCTCCATTTTTAGATGAGGAAAATTCATCATTTAGTTTTTGGTGGAGCCAATATTTGAATCCAGGTCTACTTAACTTCAAGGTCAGAGAAGAAATTCCAGTGAATTTTTAAGCAGCTGTGACTGGTGTGGCTGAGCCAAATCCTTGAGTCCTGGGTGTCACTTGCCTCAGCATATATGCTGTGGTCAATGTCCACAGGCCTAGGTCTCCACAGTCTACTCTAGTCACTTGAACCAAGTTAGATGAGGATTTTTTTGTTTTTGTTTTTGTTTCATGGTGCTGGGGATGGAATGCAGGGCCTCATACATGCTGAGAAAGCACTCTACCACTGAGCCACCGCCCCAGCCCCCCTTTGCAGCTTCTAAGCTCATGGAGGCCTCTGGGGATCCAGGCTGAAATAGCCACACGGCCCAGCAGCTGGGCAGAACACCAAGAGAGGAAACCACCTGGGCAAAACTTGATCAACAGAGAGGCCCTGGCTTCAAGTCCCATTTTGTTTTCAAACTTTTTATTATGATAAAATAATAACATAGAGAAAGTTTGAATTGTACAAATAATATTCATATATTCATTACCTAGAATCAACAATGATTAACATTTTATGATATCTGCTCCCTTGCTCTATCTACTAAATCATTTCCTTCCTTCCTCTCTCTCTCTCTCTCTCTCTCTCTCTCTCTCTCTCATAGGGATTGAACCCAGGACACTGAACTATATTCCTAGCCCTTTTACTTTTTTATTTTAAGACAGGATCTCACTAAGTTACATAGGGCCTCCCTAAATGGCTGAGGCTGGCACCTAGCAGTTTGATCAGATTTTGATTAAATTTCTTTGGCAAGAAATGATGTTCAGTTGGACACAGTGGTACATGCCTATAATCCCAGCAACTCTGGAGGCTGAAGCAGGAGGATTGCAAGTTTGAGGCCACCCTCAGCAATTTAGCAAAATAAATATAAAATAAATATAAAAAGGGCTGGAAGGGTGGCTTAGTGGTAGAATACCCTTGAGTTCAATTCCAAGTACTGCTGAAAAAAAAAATCATACTAAGTATTGTCTCTGGTTATATTTTAATAATGGAGGCTGACATTGGAAGACTTGGATCAGGCCTCCACTTGGGGTGGACAATAGGCAAGAAGGAGCTAGAACCTGGGCAAAGAGGAGCATAGAGACTTCCCTCTGTGGTTACCATAATAAATCCCAGAACTTGCAACAAGGCAGGGTCTTACTTCCCCCAGAGGTAAAAGAGGTGATCTCAGGCTTCTGACTGTCAGCCATATAACCAGCATGCATTGCCAATAAGTGTGAGCTACAGCTCAAGAGCCCACTCAGGTGTATGGTGACAGCCATGGTCTCCTCACTCTAACTGGTCATCAGTGAAGCAGCCTGGTGTAAGGAAAAAAGGCTGATTTTGGACACAATTGGAATGAGCTCTGCAGTTTTCCAGCTTTTTTGTTTTAGACAAGTCACTTGAACTCCCTGAATTTCATTTTCCTTGTCTGTGAAATGGCATTATAATTATCCTATTTAACAGGATTATTTTAGGGATTAGGACTAAATGACATCAGATGCCTGACCCTTGGTGGATGCTCAGTGGACAGGTGATAATGCTTTTATTTATTTAAATTTTTTGGAGGGGTATTGGGAATTTAACTGAGGGGCATTTAACCACTAAGCTACAACCCCAGCCCTTTTTTATGTTTTATTTAGAGATAGGATCTTGCTGCTTTTGGGTGCTTGCTAAATTGCTGAGACTGGCTTTGAACTCAAAATCCTCCTGCCTCAGCCTCCTGTGCCTCTGGAAATACAGGTGCCCAGCTATAGGTAATAATGAGTGAGTAATAACTCTGGGCCCACTGAAGCACCAGTGGCCAGAGCTGGGGCTGTCCTCTAAGATCACCACAATAGAGTGTCTGAATGATGTTCCTGCAGGTGCTGGGGTGGGGTGAGGCCTGAAGCAGTTATACCTTCCTGACCTAAGGGACAACTAATTCTCTAATTAAGATGGGGGTGGGGGGCTGGGGATGTGGCTCAAGTGGTAACACGCTCACCTGGCATGCACGGGGCTCTGGGTTCGATCCTTAGCACCACATAAAAATAAAATAAAGATGTTGTGTCCACTGAAAACTGAAAAAAAAAAAAAAGATGGAGGTGGGCAGGGTAGAGGCTGGCACCAAACAAAGACATTTTGTAGACTGTCAGAGCTAGCCACCAGTGTGTGGTTATACAGGGTGAACTTCTTTGCCTACTTGTTAATTTAATACAGGATTAATTGATAGAGGTAAACCTGCTATGGCAAAGTCTATGTTTGTTTTCTTGGCTAATTGCACAGACTTTGGTAATACAGTTTTTAGAATGTATCATTTGCACATGAACTCTGGGTTAAGATGAAAAAATACTCATCTCTTGAGTTAAAAACAAATAAATAGCCAGGTGCAGTGGTATATGCCTGTGATACCAGCCATGAGAGAGGCTGAGGCAGGAGGATTGCCAGGAGGCCAGCCTGGGCAAGTTGGCAAGACCCTGCATCAAAATAAAAAACTAAAAAGGACTTAGGATATGGCTCAGTAATACAGTGCCCTTGAGTCCAATCTCCAGAATCACAGAACAAAACATAAACACCAACATAAAATGGTTGAACGCAGGTTTATAGGTGGAAGGGCTGTCGCTTGGTGGTAGAGCCTGTGCTTAGCATGTGTGAGGCCCTGGGTTCATTTCCCAGCCTCACACATGCACACAAAAATTCAGTTTTCTCCATGAGAAGCCCAACCCCAGAATATAGTTAAGGAATTGAGCAAGCCATTAAAAACTAGGGAAGCATCCCAATGATGGCAACAGGGCTCATTTAGAATGTGACACTGTAGCCTTTGGTTTTAAAGAACAGAATGCGTAACTGGAAGTCACCTAAACAATAGAGGTGAGTCTTATCTCACATAACAGGAAGTGAAGATGGAGATGTTTGGGTGAGTTGGCAGCTCAACTGTGTCAGGGCTGTGTTTGCGTCTTTGTGATTCTCTTGGCTTTTCCTCTCATGATCACAAGGTGGCTGTTAAAGCACCAAGTGTTACATTCTATTGTGGCAATAAACAAAGATGTCAAAAAGGGAAGAAAATCTTACCAAAAGCATCCCCACTACCATCAAAGCCAATGTCAGTGTCCCCTTGTCTCTTGGACTAGAATAGGTCATATGCCTACCCTGAAGCCAATCACAGTAAAACAACAAACAAACAAAAAACTTGGGATTCCCAGGTTACCAATCATAGTTTAGAGTTGAATCTGCTATCCCTGAAAACATTAGTGCTGTGAACAAAACAATAAGGGAAAAAGGAAGAATTGGGTCAACTACCAGCAACATCTCCCCATAATAACTCAAGACAGTCATCCTGGGCTGGGCTGGAGCTCAGGGGTAGAACGCTTGCTTAGCAGGAGCAATGCCCAAGTTCAATCCCCACCAATGCAGAAGATTCATGCAATATTATATTTATGTTCCAAGGGGACAGCAAACCTTGAACTTTGATTTGCAACATTAAGTATAAACCCTGATTATGAAACAAGATGCATCAGTGTTTTATGAGAAAATCATATTTTTTATTGTTCAAGTGAAAAGAAGAGCTCATTTTAGGTAAAAACCAAGAAGGAAAAAACAAAAACACCTGCAAGAACTCTGGAACAGCGGGTAGGAGTGGGGGTAGAGGGGATACCAGGTGTCTAGGGCTGGAGGGTGAACATTGGGGGCTGTGGCTCTAGGCATCTCACCTGTGCCCCTTTACTGTTGTTATGCAACAGCTGGGGAGCCCAAGTTTTGTCTGAAAGGGACAGCTCCTGAGCCTTGTACCAAGGAGGTTTCCAATGCTGCTCATATTCTCATTTTTTAAATATTTATTTTTTTTAGGTGTAGATGGACAGAACACAATGCCTTTATGTATTTATTTTTAAATTTTTAATATTTTTTTTTTAGTTTTCGGCGGACACAACATCTTTGTTTTTGTATGCGGTGCGGAGAATGAACCCGCACGCATGCCAGGCGGCTACCACTTGAGCCACATCCCCAGCCCCCACAATGCCTTTATTTTTATGTGGTCCCACCCATGCTAGGCGAGCTCTCTACCCCTGAGACACAATCCCAGCCCCATATTCTCATTTTTCAAGGAAGTAAAAATTTTATTTATTTCTTAATTTAATCAATCAATTAATTAATTAGTTTTGCAGTATTGGGGATTGAACTCCAGAGTGCTCTACCACTGAGGTACATCTCCAGCCCTTTTATTTTTTATTTTGAGACAGGCTCTTTGCCAAGTTGTCTAGACTGACCTTGAATTTGTGATCCTCTTGCCTCAGCCTCCTGAGTTGCTGGGATTACAGGAGTGTGCCAACACACCTATCTATATTTTAAATTTTTATGTGAAATTATCTCATTTTTAAAAGCTAGCAAAAAATTTTTTTTTTTTCCAAAAAGTAGTTTAAATGTATGGGGCCAAACACAACATCTATAGGTCATACTTTGACCTACAGGTAAGTGGACATAATGGATTCCATTGGGAGGAAAAATCAATGCATAAGGATAAAAATTTTATTTTGGCTCATGATTTTCAGAAATTTCAGATCATGGCCAGTTGGCCCTGTTGCTTTTTGCTTTGAAGCCAGCAAGAAAGAAAAGACAGGAAGGGTTTAGGTCCCTGATATTTCCTCAAGGGCATACCCCCAGTGATCTTACCCTGTCTCACTGGGCCACACCTCCTAAAGATTCTACCACCTCCCAATAGCACCAGAGCCTGGGACCAAGCCTTCAACACCTGGGCCTTCAGGGGACATTCAAGATCCAAAGTATAGCAGTGATAAATTTACTAAAAATCATTAAATTGCACACCTGAAACATTTGAATTATATATAAAATGCACCTTGACAAAGTTAACAAATAATTGGCCTAAAGTCTGTAATTTTGTAATTACAACTAGAAAGTTATTCCTAAGTCTTCTCCAAGACTGATTTTGTGGTGGAACTAACCACACTGGAAACTGAGAATTGACATCAGCTTATGAGGGAAGGACTATAGGTCTAGGGATATAGGTCAGTGCTAGAGGGTTTGCCTAGCACTAAGCAGTAACCTCTACTCCTAAAAATATATTTATTATTAGGATTTCTTGCCACAAAGCACACTTGGACTAAACAGTCTCCTTTCTGGGTGTAATC
Source organism: Urocitellus parryii (assembly GCF_045843805.1). Classification (NCBI taxonomy): domain Eukaryota; kingdom Metazoa; phylum Chordata; class Mammalia; order Rodentia; family Sciuridae; genus Urocitellus; species Urocitellus parryii. Next base: position 119,577,475 of record NC_135535.1, on the reverse strand, counting down.
TCCTTCCTGGTGTAATCTTCTTCCTGGGACAGAGATTACATCCAAGTCTACTGCCATTGACTGAGGCAACTGAGGGTACCATTAGCTGCTACTCTAGTGTTCTGTGGAAGGCTTGGATACTCTGCTCACCAGTGGGAGAGCTCTCTTTTGCATTCAGGGGCAAATAGGATTCTTCCAACCCACACTCTCACTGCAAACAGATTTAAAGTCAGGCACGATAGCACACCCCTGTAATCCCAGTGACTTGTGAGGCTGAGGCAGGAGGATGGCAAGTTCAAAGCCAGCCTCAGCAATTTAGCAAGTCCTTAGGTAATCTAGTCTCAAAATAAAAAATAAAAAAGGCTGATGATGTGGCTAAGTGGTCTCAAAACCAAAAAAAAAAAAAAAAAAACCAAACCAAACAAAACAGATTTAAGAAGATTTGAGGCTTTCTAGAGCCCTGAAGAGCTGTGTGTGTGTGTGTGTGTGTGTGTGTGTGTGTGTGTGTGTGTGTACTGAAGAAAAGATAGCAAACCAAAGTAGTAGCTCTTGGCAAATGCTAAGCAAGTGCTCTACCACTGAGCTACATCCCCATCCCAAAATATTGCTTTTTTTTTTGGTACTGGGGATTGAACTCAGGGGTACTCTACCACTGAGCCACATCCCCTATTTTGTATTTCATTTAGAGACAGGGTCTCACTGAGTTGCTTAGCACCTCGCTTTTGCTGAGGCTGGCTTTGAACCTGAGATCCTCCTGCCTCAGCCTCCGAGTTGCTGAGATTACAGGCAGCACCACAGTGCCAGAGCCAAATATTGTTTTAAAAGGACCCTAAGCCAGGCATAGTGATGCACACCAGTAATCTCAGCAACTCAGGAGGCTAAGACATGAGAATAATAAGTTCAAGGCCAGCCTCAGCAACTTAGCCTAAGCAACTTAGCAAGACACTGTCTCAGAATAAAAAGAGCTGGGGATATGGCTCAGTGGTACAATACTTCTGGGTTCAATCCCCAGTACCAAAAAAAGAAAGAAAGAGAAGACTAGAGGGCTGGGCATGGTGGAGTACATCTATAATTCCAGGTACTTGGAAGGCTGAGGCAGGAGGATCATAAGTATGAGTTCAGCCTTGGCAACTTACTGAAAAACCTGTTTCAAAATTTAAAAAAATAATAATAAAATATAATAAAAAGAGGGCTGGGGATTTAGTTTAGGGGTAAAGCAGGCCTGGGTTAAACAAACAAACAAACAAACAAACAATAAAAGGACTGTGAGACTCCTAAATTTTTTTTTTCTTTCAATATTAGGGATCGAACCCCGGGATGCTGTACTACTGAGCTACACTTCAGCCTTAAAACAGTTTTTAAATATATTCCCAAGAGTTTACTTGAAAAGTAGTCACTCTGGCCATCACTAGAGCCCTAGGAGCTTCTATAAGACTCGTGTGCAGAGAAAGGAGGAGGCTCCGCCTACAGGAACACACAGCACCCCTGAGAAACCTAGGTTGGGGTACAGCATTTCTCACCTTGCATTGCACGTGTACCATGTGAATAAGCAATAAAACCTCTCACAGGGGCATTGTGGGGCTGAGGAGAGGTGCACAGAGCCTGGCTACACTCATAGGCTACTCTGGACCCCTGTTCTAAAAGAGACCCAGAAATATAAGGGAGAGAGAAATGCACATCAGACCAGACCATCTGTCCTTGTCCTTAGTTCTCATATCCTTTGCTCCTCTTGTTCTCTCCCTGTCCACATTCTGTCAAGTGATGCCCTATGCCTCAGTAAATTGCCACCAGCCTCTAAGAGAAACAAGGGCATGCCCTAGTGCAGTAGCATGTGCATGTAATCCCAGTGACTTGGGAGACCCAGGCAGGAGAATCATAAATTTAAGGCCAGCTTCAGAAATTTAGTGAGACAAAGCAACTTAGCAAGACCCTGTCTCAAAGTAAAAACCAAAAAGGGCTAGGGATGAGGCTCAATGGTAAAGCATTCCTGGGTTTAATCCCCAGTATAAAAATAAATAAATGAAGGAACAGGGCATTCTTTATTATTTTTTCCCCCTTCTGTTCTGGGAATCAACCCAGAACCCCATTGCATGCTAGACAAGTGTTCTGCCACTAAGCTGCGTCCATAACCCCAATAAGGGTATTCTTACTAGTAACTAAGCACTCCCACAGGGCCAAGGAGTTTGGGGGAGGTGGGAATGGGGTGCAGGCGTGAGCCTACTGGCCCTCTTCTGTGGAAATGCCCTGTCGGGGACGGCTGTCACCACGTGGGTCTCGCCCACCCTTGGGATGGAAGGTGAGTGGCGAGGACTTTCAGTGCACTTTTAGTGCTAGGTGGTGGGTGGGACTGTGGTGAGCAAATCGAGACCCACAGTTGTCTTGTGATGTTAGAAATTTGAAATGAAACTAGAGATCTTGAGTCACCCATGTGATTGAGGCCTTCTGTGTGGCTTTTACTGTCTTGAACAGAAAGTCCGGAGCCTGAACAATGCTTCTGACTAATGAATGCTTCAACCTAAGTGATTTAGCTGAGGTTGATCCACTGGCTCATTGATCTTCCTCATTCTAAATTCCAGCGGCAATTGAAGTCCCCACCACACAATTTAGAACTCGGTTATATATCGTCTGGTGTTGTTCTTGTTTCATGCGAGTTTTTCTTGCCTCTGGACAAGAATTACAAGCACCTTCAGGAATGGGATCAAGTATGTCTGATACTTCTTTAACCTTCAATGCCACTCAATAAATACTTCTTGATTAGATCAGACAGTATCTGCAATGCAGTGGGAGCCCTTGTTGCTCAGCTTTTATAGCTTTGCTTTCCTAATACTGGGCACAGAGAGGTGCTCAATAAATGGCTACATGAAGGAGTGATTTCTTTTTTTCTATTAACAGAGGACAAGGCAGAACGTTCTGAAAATTTGCAAGGTGTGCTTAAGTTTAACTTGGCCTGCTGTTGGTAGTAAATCTCCATTAATGAATTAAATTGTGTTGAGTAAGAAATATGAAGTATGAGCTGAATTAAGTACCCCCCACTTTTCATATCTTGAAGCCCTAACCCTCAGTACCTTAAATATAACTGTATTTGGCGATAGGACCACTAACAAGATGATTAAATTAAAAGATGGACATGGGGTGGCCTGACTTCAATGTAACTTTTGTTCTTATAGGAACAGGAAGTTTGGACACACACAGAGAAACAGGGGTGCCCATGGACAGAGAAAGGGCTGTCTAAAAGCCAAGGAGAGTTGGGGGCTGGGGATGTGGCTCAAGTGGTAGCGCGCTCGCCTGGCATGCGTGCGGCCCGGGTTCGATCCTCAGCACCACATACAAACAAAGATGTTGTGTCCGCCAAAAACTAAAAAAGAAATATTAAAAAAATTCTCTCTCTCTCTCTCTCTCTTAAAAAAAATAAAATAAAATAAAAGCCAAGGAGAAATGCTTCAGGAGAAATCAAACCTGATGACATTTGATCTTGGACTCCTAACTTCCAGAATTGTGAGAAAAGAAATTTCTATTGTTTCAGCCACCAGTCTGTGGTATTTGTTATGGTAGGCCTAGCAGACTAATACAGAGAGAGAAGTTGAGACCCCCACAAGGGAAGTACTTTCTGTCACAGGTTAAGTGTCTATGCTTTCTGGAAATCCCCAATGTCATGTGTCCACATGTGTGGGAGTTCCTGAAGGTGCACCACAGTCTAGCTGTGTCTTGCAGTTTGGCAGGGGGTGCTTAAGTTTAACGTGGTTTGCTGGTTGTAATAAATCTCTACTAGTGAATTGAGTTGGTGTTAGTAGTTCTTTTTTGGGGGGGTACTGGGGATTAAACTCAGGGGCACTTGACCCCAAAGACACATCCCCAGTCCTATTTTCATTTTATTTAGAGACAGGGTTTCACTGGATTGCTTAGCATCTTGCTTTTGCCAAGGCTGGCTTTGAACTTGTAATCCTCCTGCCTCAGCCTCCTGAGTTGCTGTGATTGCAGGCATGTGCCACTGCACCTGGCTTGGTGTTAGTATTTCTTACTCAGGTAGTGTTATGGGCTGAATTGTGTCCCCCTCAAATTCATATTTTGAAACACTGATATCCAGTACCTCAAAACATGACTGTCTTGGGATTGCTTCTTCTTGTGCTCCCTCAAAGCAAAAAAATGAAAAATAAAAATAAAAAGAGTTTGTCTCCATCAAGAATTCTTCCTCTGGATCCTGGACTCTCCATGTTCTTCCCAACTCTATCACACTTCTGTCCCCATATCAACACAAGCACCAGTGAACTATGTCCTGCAACGCTGCAAAAAAGTACACGACTCAAACTGTATTGTATTGTGTTGAGGTGACTCCTGGGAACATTCTCCCAGGGTCAGTTCTTTTTGAACCATTGGATAGCACCAGGAAGTCACATCCAAGGACTTAAATGTCTAATATAAGCAGTCACTCCCTTCAGGTTTGGGCAAACCTGTTCAGCCAGGACTGTCAGTAGGGGAGGCAGAAGCCAAGGTCCTAGGTACCAGCCAAGAAGTTGTACTCTGGATGGGCATGTAGAGATGTGAACCTTCACAATTCCTGGGGAAAGAGCTGAGACACAAACAGGGGACAGAAATGCAACAAATGAGTGCAAATCTGTTTAGACCATGTAGACAACTGCCTATTTGTTTAAGAGATCCAACTTATAAAAAAAATAAATAAATAAAAGAAAAAGGAAAAAGGAGAGAGAGAGAGAGAGAAAGAGATGGAGATCTACCTTAGACTATACCAAGTAGAGAAACCTTGGCCCAAGGGTTGGCAGGTACTCCCTGAAATTTAATCCCTGTACATCTTTCTCACGTGTCTGTTAGATTTAGTCTTCCCTTTTCTTCTGGGTTCCTATTTTCCAACACTGGTTATGCATTATATTTTGCCTAGTTCTGCCCAGTTATGTGGGATCTTACCTGAGCACATAAACTCCTTTCAGGTTTTAGAAAACATTTTGCAGTTAATAATTACAGGCACTTCTTGGTTTACTTAGGCTTGCTTTATTTGTATTCTCGAATTGTTTTTCTAGTAGACCATTACTAACATGCCATTCAATAGCACTTTTTTCTTTCTTTCTTTCTTTTTTGTACCAGAGGTGCTTAACCACTGGGCCACATTCCTAGACCTTTTTATTTATTTTTTTAATCTTTTTTTTTTAATTGTTTTTTTAGTTGTAGATGGACACAATACCTTTATTTTATTTGTTTATTTTTATGTAGTGCCAGGGATCAAACCCAATGCCTCAGGCATGCTAGACAAGTGCTCTACCAAAGAGCCACAACCCCAGTCCCTATTTTTTTTTGTTTTGAGATAGGGTCTCAATAAGTTGCTTAGCTCTCACCAAGTTGCTGAGACTATTTTTAAATTTGCGATCCTCGTGCCTTAGCTTCCCGAACTGCTGGGATTGTAGCCATACACAACCATGCCTGGCATACAACAGCACTTTTTTTTTTTTTTTTTTTTTTTGTACTCAGGGGCACTCCACCACTAAGCCACATCCCCAGTCCTATTTTCTATTTTTTTATTTAGAGACAGGGTCTCACTGAGTTGTTTATTGTCTCGTCCTTGCTGAGACTGGCTTTGAATTCATTATCCTCCTGTCTCAGCCTCCCGAACCGCTGGGATTACAAGAGTGCGCCATCACACCTGGCTCCAACAGCACTTATGAGGATGGTATGGACTGCTGGGTTACATGGTTCCCATCTTGGTGTGACCTCCTTCGTGTGTTATCTAGAGCTGTGTCCATTGGTGTGGAGTGATAGAAGATCCTCGGTGAAAGCGCAGCCTGACACCTCCTTTCCTGACTCACCAACTGAGTCTAACCCAGCGGGGTACAATATTGCTCTCTTTGTACTTCCCCAACACTGAAGTTTCTTCTAATGCCATAAGGTCTTGAGACTTGATGACCATTGAGAGACTGGCCAGGATAAATCTCAGACTTTCCCAAACTTCAGAAATGCCTCTACCCTCTACCTCTACCAGTTCAATCCCTCATCCTAGGAACATGGCCTTATTCTTCCATGTTAGTCAGCTGTCCATTGCTCAGATACAATACTGCATAAAATCAACATTAAAGGAGAAAAGTCTTGCCAGCTGTGATGGTACATGCCTGTAATCCCAGCCACTCAAGGAAGCCGCAAAAAGACTGCATTTTTTTTTTTTGTAGTTGTAGATGGACAGCATGCCTTTATTTTATTTATTTTTGTATGCGGTATTAAGGATCAAACCCAGTGCTTCACACATGCTAGGCAAGTGCTCTGCCACTGAGCCTCAGCCCCAAGCAAGACTGCATGTATGAGGCCAGCCCCTGCAACTTAGCAAGACCCTGTCTTAAATGCTTTGTCTCTTAGTGGTAGAGTGCCCTGGGGAAGGTGTGGAGGGAGAGGAAAGGTTTATTTTAGCTCACAGTTTTAGAGGTTTTTAGTTCATGAGCGTTTTATCCTGTCTCCTTAACAAGTACATCATGGCAGAAGCCTGTGGTTGAGGAAATCTCTTTACCTCATCAGAGCTAGGAAGCAAAAGAGAAATGAGGGGGCTGGGGTCCTTAGATATCCTCAGAGTGTCAATGACCTAACTGCCTCCTGCTAGGCCCCACCTCCTAAAGGTTCCACCACCTCCCAATAGTGCCACAGGCTGGGGACCAAGTCTTTAGCACATGGGCTTTTGGAGGATATTTAAGATCTAAACCATAGCATCAACCTAAAAAGAGATTCTGCTTCTTAGACTTGAATATACATCAGAATCACCTGGGGAGCTCATTAAAGAATAGATCTGGGTTCCATCCTGGAGTTTGAGTCAGTAGGTCTGGGAAGAATCTGAAATGTTTCCTTCTTTCTTTCTTTCTCCCCTCCCCTCCCCTCCCCTCCCCTCCCCTCCCCTCCCCTCCTCTCCCTTACCCTCCATTTCCCTCCTTTTTTTTCTGCAGTGCTGGAGACTGAACCTAGGACCTCCTGCATGCTCTGCCACTGAGCTACATCCCCAGGCTCTTATCATGCCTTCTTGACACCCTTGGGAATGTTGAGGGAAAAGCGTGGGTCTGGATTCTGGGCAACAGTTGACAAAACAGAATCAATAGTGGATCTTTGGGGCCTGGCACAGTGGCACATGCCTATAATTCCGGTGATTTGGGAGGCTGAGACTGAAAGATTGCAAGTTCAAGACCAGCCTGGGAAACTCAGCAAGATCCTGTCTCAAAACGAAACAAAACAAAATGCACCAAAATGCTATGGCATAGGACTGGGGGTTGTAGCTCAGTGGAAGAGTTTTGCCTAGCATGTATGAGGCACTGGGTTTGATTCTCAGCACCACATATAAATAAATAAAATAAAGGTCCATTGACAACTAAAAGTATTAAAAAAAAATTTTGTTAAAAAAATGCTATGGCGGGCTGGGGATGTGGCTCAAGTGGTAGCGCGCTCGCCTGGCATGCGTGTGGCCTGGGTTCAATCCTCAGCACCACATACAAACAAAGATGTTGTGTCCGCCGAAAACTAAAAAAAAAAATAAATAAATATTAAAATTCTCTCTCTCTCTCTCTCTAAAAAAAAAAGTCAGATGTTTCCTCTCATTGCAGAAGCTAGAATAATTGTGACTTATAAAAAAAAATGCTATGGCATAAACAACAGTGGATCTTTGGGCCTACTTTGCTCTGAAATGTAAATGGGCTTGGGCCCACATAGGCTCCTTCTTGACTTATGTTCTAAATTTCCTTCAAGGATCCAATACCTCTGTGAAGAAATAAAAATGAGAAAAAAGGGGCTGGAGATGTGGCTCAGAGGATGAGCCCATGCTTAGCATGAGGCCCTGGGTTCCATGCCCAGCACCAAAAAAAAAAAAAAAAAAAAAAAAAGACAAAGTTAGATGCCATGCCCCATACTCATAATCCCAGCTACTCAGGAGACTGAGGCACATGATCACAAGATTGAGGCCAGCCTGGGCAACTTGGCAAGACTCTGTCTCAAAATAGACTTTTTTTTTTTTTTTTTTTTTTTTTAAAGAGAGAGTGAGAGAGGAGAGAGAGAGAGAGAATTTTTTAATATTTATTCTTTAGTTCTCGACGGACACAACATCTTTGTTGGTATGTGGTGCTGAGGATCGAACCCGGGCCGCACGCATGCCAGGCGAGCGCGCTACCGCTTGAGCCACATCCCCAGCCCCTCAAAACAGACTTTTAAAAAGGTTGGGCATGTGGGGCTGGGGATATAGCTCAGTTGGTAGAGTGCTTGCCTGGCATGCACAAGGTCCTGGGTTCAATCCCCAGCACCATACACACACACACACCAAAAAAAAAAAAAAAAGTTGGGCATGTATGTAGCTTAGTGGTGGCAATCTTGTCGAGCATGTGCAAGGCCCTGGGTTCCACCCCTAGCACCACAAAACAAAAGATGTTGGCAGAATTTCATTTCTGATTGGAGGCTATGGGAAATAGTTGGCTTCCAAGCTCATTCAGGTTGTTGGCTGAAGTCAATGTCTTGTGGTTGTAGGACCCAGGCCCCTATTTCCTTGCTCTGTTGCTAGAGGGTGCCTACTTTCTTTTTATGGTTTTCCAGGTGGCCCAACCAGCCACAACAGGTTGAGTCCCCTGCATCATTTTTGTTTACTTTTGGTTTTGGTACTGGGGGTCGAACCCAGACATGTTTCCACTGAGCAACATCCCCAGTCCTTTTTATTATTATTATTATTTTTATTTTTTTAATTTACAGAGAGAGCCTTGCTAAGTAGCTGAGACTGACCTTGAATTTGCAATCATCCTGCTTCAGCCTCCTGAGTTGCTGGGGTTCCAGGCATGCACCACCACGCCCCTTTACTTTATAAAACAGAGTCCTCCATAAGTGGGTACCATAATTTACTTAACCAGCCTCTAATTAATGGACCGGTGGTCTGTTTCCAGTATTCTGCCACACAATCAATAGCTATCAGTGACTAGCTTCATACATATATCATCTCTTGAGTGTAATTACTGATATATTTTTCACTCTAACATTTCTCAGTCTAGTTGTCAAGTTGGCTTGGGGATAGTCTCTTACGGTTACTCTGCTTGACCGTGTGTTGTTTGATGTCCTAGGAAATGGAGGCTCTTGTCTGAATCTGTGAATCTGCAATATTGCTGCTCCTGAAGATAATCTCACTGCTCCATAAACTGCCTCATGGACTGGTGACCATGCTGAGTGCCCACTGGCCACCCTACTGTACACCTGCAGAGGATACCATTAACCTCAAGTCCATGTGCATGGAAGAAAGTTGCCACCAAAAAGTTTAAGGTGTTGCCCTGCCCCAAACCACCCCACCCCACCTTCATACTCTGAGTAGAAGATATTTCCATGTTAGGTCCTCTGTTATTACTCTTTTCTGATCCATCTTTTTTCCCCTTTTTCTTTTCTTGTAGTGCTGGGAATGGAATCCTTGTGTAAGCTGGGCAAGTGCTCTACCACTAATGGACACCCCCAACTCCTTCTGGTTGATCTTAATGCTCTTACCCAAAAAGGTCATTTGCTTTGATCCTTTTGGATGTTTCTGGGTTCCTGGCCAATTTCTCCTGCTCTTGTATTTTCTCTGAGTTTTCTTCAGTTGACCAGAAAGGATTTTAAGCAAATTAAAAAAAACAAAAACAAACAAACAAACAAAAAACCCTGAGAACTGAACACAGGTGTAATCTACTACTGAGCTATATACCCAGGCTTTTTTTTTTTTTTTTTCCTTCTAACTTTATTTTGAGTCAGGAACTCTCTAAATTGCTGAGGCTGGCCTCAAATTAGCAATCCTCTTGCTTCAGCCTCTCAAACTGCAGGAATTATAGGCATGTGCCACTGTGCTGGCAAAGGGATTCATTTGTGTGTGAGAGTATTACTGGGGATTGAACACAGGGGTAATCTATCCCCAAGATACATCCCCAGCCTTTACATTTTTTTTTCTTTTTTTGGTTTTGGGACAGGGTCTCACTAAATTGCCCAAGCTGGGCTCAAACTTGTGATCCGCTTGTCTCAGCATCCTGAGTCACTAAGATTAAAGGCATGCACCGCCATGCCCAGCCCATCAACTCTTTTTTAAATTTTGAAACAGGGTGTTGCTAAATTGCAAAGGCTGGCCTTGAATTTGGGATCCTCTAGCCTCAGAACTACTGGGATTATAGGCTCTCGCCACTGCGGCCAGATCCTCTGATCAGATTATTTAAACTAATCTCTTCACTCAAAACTCAGTTCAACCTAGAGCATGGTGTGGCCTCTCAAGGTACAGGCAATGACCATCCTGTCTGAAGGCAATTTCCTGCCCAGGATCAGTCCCATTGTGTAAGGGTCCGGCAAACGACGGAGGAAGAGACCACCAAGAGACTGACTCATGCAACAGCAAAAGGTGGTTTACTGAGGATCCAGTGCGCTGGGGCTCCAGGCTCACTCAAGAAGGGAGAGCAGCGGCCAAGAGCCCCGAGCAGGGGTTGAGCAGTGCTTAAGTACACTTCTTTAGGGAGGGCAGGGGCTTTACATACATCACAGTCCCCTTTAACAAATCACCATACACCGAGGGAAAATCAAACAACAATTCTCAAACATAATTAGTACATTCATTGGCGGGAACAGGTCGGGCTGGAGTGATAAGTCATTCCTAAGGAGGGGGGTACATTCAAACTGATTGGTTTGGGCCCTGAGGTGCCTACGTGCCTAGCTGCACAGGGTCCAAGTTGTTAAACAACTAAGTGGTCAGGGGGGATTATCTAATGGGCAGTCCTAACAGCTACAGGAATTTCAGGCTTTGAGTGTAGCTTAGAAACTTAACAATACCTGGTCCTTTACATTTTAACTTCAGTTTCTTTTATCCTTTCAATTGTACCATGCATTTGTTTGTTTGTTCTGATTTCCCAACTTTTTTTTTTTTTAATATTTTTCAGTTGTTGATGGACCTTTATTTTATTTATTTGTATGTGGTGCTGAGAATTGAACTCAGTGCCTCTTGCATGCTAGGCAAGCGAGTTACCGCTGAGCCACAACCCCAGTCCCTTGATTTCCCAACTTTATTTAGAAAAACAAATCCGGGTCTCAGTGTCCCCCACACCCTCCCCGTCCCCAACCATAATTTAAAGTTTAGAGACAGAGTGGGAAGGAAGGGCCTGGAGGGGAGAGTTGAGCCAGGGGTGGGAGGAAGAGGAAAAGCCCCCTGCAGCTGCTGAAACACCCACTTCTTGTCTTTTTCTTATTGCGCTGGCAGGCGTGCTTCTTGGACATGGGACCATCAGCCCCTTCTGGGCCTCCAGGGCTCACAGGGTCAGTGGAGGAGGCTTCAGAGACACTGGCCACAGCCCAGTCAGCCTGCCTGCTGCTGTGCCACCTGTGTCACCATGGGTCTCTGTAAGCAGGTGGGCCCACAGCAGACTCCTCAGAGTTCCCCAAGAGCAGGTGGCCTGCCTCTTTGTTGAGTGCAGCACAAGTTGGACGCCCAGCTCAGCCTTCTAGTCCATCTTGACACAGATCTCACCATTTCCAGGCCTGGTCTTGTGCTACCTAGGTGACCTAACTGAATTTCTTTACCCTTGTCTTGCTTGTCTTTGAGGCCTGGATGCTTGAAGGTAAGATATTCCTTTTCAGGTGGGTTGGCTGAAACTGGCTGGGTCTGAAATGACGGTCAGCCATGCAGACTGCCCTCTTGGAATCCTAGCAACTGGGGAGGCTGAGGCAGGAGAATTGCAAGTTTGAAGCCAGCCTGGGAAAGGTAGAGAGACTCCATCTCAAAAAACAGATGGGGTTGGTGATGTTAGGATGTAGCGCCCCTGCCTTCAATACTCAGTATGAAAAAAAAAAAAAAAAAGGAAATAAAAAGCCTGTCTCCCCTGTGGGAAGCACATTCAGGATCAGACAGTCTGCAGTCTTCATACTGGGGAGGACAGCGCTGCTCCCTAAGCTAGGTTCAGGGACTGGGGAAAACCAGGCTGAGAGATAACAGCAGGTCCTGGAACCCTGGGAAGATAGTGGTCAGATAGTGAGATGGATGCATATCTATTTGTAATCCACTGGAATGGATTTCTTTGTATTCTCTAAGTGCACTCGATAGGACAGAAATTAATATGAATCCGTGCCTTTTGCTTAGCACCACATGATTTATTTATTTGTTTGTTTCATGGTACTGGGGGCTGAATCCAGGGCAAGTATTTTAACATTGTCCTCTGTAAGGACAACCATCTTAAGTGACAGCCGCCATCTTCAGAAAAATTTTTGCTTTTCCGCCCAAGGGCATTTCTGAGAAGGCTCACCATACCCTCATACCAACCCAACCCTTAACCACCCACATTAGGACCTGCCCAGCTCTGAGCCTCCCCCAAGCCTCAGTCGCCTGTCTCCTCAATGGAGAGATGTGCCTTTATTTGTCAGTTCTGACAAATAAACTCCTGTATGTATCTCTATCTGGTCTCTTTCATTTCTTGCTCGCTGGTTCCTCGCTTTCCTTTCAATCCCAGCTGTTTCTAAACTTTTATTTTGAGACAGGGTCTCACTAAATTCCCCAGGCTGGTCTCAAACTTTCCACCCTCCTGTTTTAGCCACCTAGGTAGACATCAAGTTTGCACCAGGGTGTCTAGACTTTTTTTTTTGGTATTGGGCATTGAATCCAAGGTATTCTAACAATGAGCAACATTCCCAGCCCTTTTGGTTTTTAATTTTGAGATAGAGTCTCAGTAAGTCGCTGAGGCAGCCCCTGAACCTTTGATCCTCTAGGCTCGGCCTCCCAAGTTGCTGGGATTACAGGTATGCATCCCAGTACCGGTACCCAGCTTGTTGCTGGGATTGGAACCCAGGGACTCCCATGTGCTAAGTAAGTGCTCTACACAGAGCAATATCCCCAACCCCAACCCCAACATCACATATTCTTTTCTCTTTCCTCTGCTACCCTCCTCTCAAGTCCTTTCACTTCCTTCAGCTCTAAGGACTTTTGCACATACTTCCCCTTGGCCTAGAATGATTTTCCTCTCTGGGTAACTTCCATCCATCCTTTAGATCTCACTTGAGCATCACATCCTGTGGGACACTGTACTGCTCTGGGTTGGATTTCCCTCCTAGGTGGTTCATGTCCTTTCATACCCTAAATGTAATTAAATTCATGTAATTAATTAATTATTCAGGTTTTCTCTCCCTCTGTAGATCATAAACTTCACAAGGGCAGGAACCATATCCTTTACATGGCTTGGCATTATAGCAGGATCTCAATAAGTATTTGGTGAACTGTTATGCTCGAATTCTGGACCCCCAAAAGACCACCAGAGACCAAGATTGATGTAAGCAGCAAAGAGGTGTTTATTGCGAGTTAGCTTGGTCCTCCGTGCGTACACAGCAACTGGTGACGCTGAGAGGCCCAAGCCCAGGGTTTGCAGCAGTCTTATACACTCTTTGGGGAAGGCAGGGACCCCCACATACATCATAGCATCTCTTAGCAAATCATCACACACCGCAGGAAAATCATAAAACAACTCTAAAACCTGATTAGCACATTCACTGGCAGGAACAAGTTGGGGAGGGGTGATTGGTTACTACAAGAGGGGGATTCGCTTGAACTGATTGGTTTAAGCCACGAGGGGAGTACTTGCTGAACTACATGGTTTCCCAACACGTTATCAACCACCACAAACTACTGGGAGGGTCATCTGGCATCCCAGGTATTTCCCTGTCTCATGCTGAATGGTGGTTGCTAGGGGGGTTGCTATGGATCCTCACCTAGCCTGAGTCAGGGACACCTGGCACAGCAGATCTCTCCTTCTTTGGACAGGCTTTGCTCTGAGGTAGAGGCTGGTTTTTCAGAACAAATGATAGAAGCAAAGAATCAATCATTTCTTCATCAGCTATGCTCAATAATTGCTGGGCACTGGGGATATAGAAATAAAATTCAGGGGCTGGGAATGTAGCTCAGTGGTAGAGTGCTTGCCTCAGTTGTACAAGACTTAGGTTCCATCTCCACCACTATAATAATAATAATAATAATAATAATAATAATTTCATCATAATCCTTGTGATCAGGAAATCTACCCTTGGGCCTTTGGAAATAAGACCTAAAATACTGAGTCTGAGAAGTGCTATAGAAGAAGCTCGGGCATGGCCTGGGGTTCCCACATATGATCTCTAGGATAGTGAGTTCCTGTCTTATGTTTGTCCCAAATGTCCTTGGTCTTCTGGCAGAAGACCTTTATCACCCCTTTATCCTTTATCACCCCTAGTCACTGACCCCAGGAATGGTGTTCTCTTTCTACATGTTGCCTTTGCCGGAAAACTTTTCTTACCGGCTCCTGGGTCTCCTTTTGGTCTTTTTCTTCTCTGCTCTAGTTTCCCCCTCCCCACCCCCAACAGTGCTCTGGCGCCCACCCAGTTGGCCCCCTTCCCTCCTGCCTTAGTCAGCTCCTCACCCTGACAATAACTGCACTTAAAGATTCATTGATTCGGGGCGGGGATGTGGCTCAGGTGGTAGGTATCGAGCTCACCTGGCATGCGTTCGGCCGGATTCCATCCTCAGCACCACATACAAAACAAAGATATGTTGTGTCCGCCAAGAACTAAAAAATAAATATTAAAATTCTCTCCCTCTCTCACTCTCACTCTCTCTTAAAAAAAAAAGATTCATTGATTCATTTGCATGTAAAAGATAATCCTTTTGGCCCCAGAGCAATTCATTTCTTGTTTTACAACTTTAAAATGATTGAAGACCCCTGAATTTGCATTTTAACAGAGACCTGCCAGGTTCCACTTTTGAGGGGTGGAGTCATCCCAAATTGTGACATTTGCATTAGGGGTGAAGAAATGTCACCTAGGAGATTGTTCTGGCATACCTACGAAATGCTGTAGATGCAAATGGATGTTCTTGGTTGGTCGGGGAGGGTCAGCGCACAGGCTCCTACAGCCCCAAGCCCTGATCTTGAGCCTTTGCATATCATTGTCTTCAGATTGCTTTTTCCTGTGGACCTTGGTTTCTCTCTATAAAATGGGACCACCAGCCTCCCCAGAACCTGTTCTCTCCACAGGAGGAGCTGAATGTACCTGTGTGCCAACCTTGGGAGACAGAGAGCATGGGTCACAGAGCAGAGTTGTTCACTCCATGCATCATGGCCTCCCTGTGCATCCTGCAGCAGCTGTCATGACCCTTCTGTGAGCAGAGGAACCAAGCATCACCTTCTAAAGTGCAGTTCCAAGCTGGACACACAGGATGGAGACTCCTGACGACTGGTGGTGAAGCACAAGGTAGAAAACCTGATATGTTAGAAGGAGGAAGGGAAGCAAGGAGGAAAGGTGAGGGAGAGAGAGTCCCTCCCATTCTCCTTCCTGTCATTTCCTCCTAAGTCTCCTTCTTCATTCTTCTGCATTGCTGCTCGGGGTCACCTCTTTGATGACGTGCTCACCTACTTCCCTTCCAGGCTCCTAAAGAATTTGTCTTTTTAAACTGGGAGTGGTGGTATAGATCTGTAATCCTCGGTGACTTGGAGAAGCTGAGGCAGGAAGATAACAAGTTCAAAGCCATTCTCAGCAAAAACAAGGTACTAAGCACCACAGTGAGAACCTGTCTCTAAATAAAATGCAAAGTAGGACTGGGGATATGACTCAGTGGTCGAGTACCTCTGAGTTTAATCCCCAGTACCCTCCACATACACACCAAAAAAAAAAATTATATATAGATAATACCATCTATTGTTTTTAGCATTTTCATGTATGTGGCCTTTCTCCTGAAATGTAGTGATTTTAACTTCAGCTGCAAATAAGAATCACTAGGGAAGTTTAAAAAAAAAATTGGTCTGGGGTTGTAGCTCAGTGGTAGAGCACTTGCATAGAACATGTGAGGCACTGGGTTTGATCCTCAGTACCACCCAAAAATAAATAAATAAAATAAAGGTATTGTATCCATCTACAGCTAAAAATATTAAACAAATAAAAAAAAAAAATCCCAGAGCTGCTGGGTGCTGTGGCCCATGTCTGTAATCCCAGCAATTTAGGAGGCTAAAACTGGAGGGTTGCAAGTTTCAGGCCAGCCTGGAAAATCTAGGGAGACCCTCAGCAATTTAACGAGAACCTGCCTCAAAATAAAAATAAATAGGTCATGGGGCGTGGTGGCGCACACCTGTAATTCCAGTGGTTTGGAAGTTTGAGGCATGAGAATTGGGAGTTTGAAGCTAGCCTCAGCAACTTAGTGAGGCCCTAAGCAACTCAGCAAGATTCTGTCTCTAAATAAAATACAAAAAAAAAAAAAAAAAAAAATGGTTGGGATGTGGCTTAGTGGTTAAGTGCCCCTGGATTCAATGTCTCTGGCACCAAAAAAAAATAAGTAAATAAAAATAAACAAAATAAATAAATAAGGTCTGGGGATGTAGCTCAGTGGCAGAGTGCTTGCCTAACATGAGTGAGGCTCTGGATTCAATTCCCAGCACTGCAAAAGAATTTAAAAGTTAAAAAAAAAAAAAAATCCTAGAACCCAAGCCCCAAGTCCAGGGCATCTGATTTAAAGTCCAATGTAAGGCTGTCACCTGTGGCTGAAGTATTCCCCAGGCGCAATGAAGGCTTAAGGGCAGGACCTTGCCCAGTAGTTGAGCATTTCAGAAGATTTTAAGACTATATGGGGCAGGCGTGGTAGTTTACACCAGCAATTCCAGCTACTCAGGAGTCTGAGGCAGGAGGATCAAAAATTTGAGGTCAGCCTTGGCAAGTTAGTGAGATGTAGCTCAGTCTAGGTGATAGATCAACCCTTATGCCCTGCCCCTTTTAATTCCTCACTCCTTACTGCCCAAAAGACTGTGGATTGGAGGGTGGATTAAAAGGTCCTTTTCAAAGCAAGTGTCTGAGGCCTGAGAAGATCATCTGGACAATGGCCAGGGGAAGGACACACAGAAGTGCCCAGTGGGAAGGTGGTGGAGGTGAGGTGTGGTGGGATTCCCGTTGCTCAGTCTTTGGAGCAGCAGGTGGGCACTCCTGAGAAGGGTATGTAATACAAACATTGCCACCTAGGCCCCCGGGCCCCAAAACTCAGTTCCTGGTGAAGGAGATTGTGGTCCCTCACGGTCCATGCTGTAGAATCCCCTCCCCCTCTGAATGATGCTTTCTGGGGCTGGGGCTGTAACTCAGTGGGAGTACGCTTGCCTAGCATGTGCAAGGTTCTGGGTTCCATCCCCAGCACCCAAAGTCAAATACTGTGTTTTCATTAGTTAATTAATTTAATTTTGCAGTAATAGGATTGAACCCAGGGTTGCTCCACCGCTGAGCTACATCCTGTTATGCTCAAATTCGGGACCCCCAAAAGACCACCAGAGACCAAGATCGATGTAAACAGCAAAGAGGTGTTTATTGCGAGCTAGCTCGGTCCTCCGCGCGCGTGTGCGCACACACACACACACACACACACACACACAGCAACTGGTGACGCTGAGAGGCCCAAGCCCAGGGTTTGCAGCAGACTTATACACTCTTTGGGGAAGGCAGGGACCCCCACATACATCATAGCATCTCTTAGCAAATCATCACACACCACGGGAAAATCAAATAACAACTCTAAAACATGATTAGCACATTCACTGGTGGGAACAAGTTGGGTAGGGGTGATTGGTTATTACAAAAGGGGGATTCATTTGAACTGATTGGTTTAAACCAAGAGGGGTGTTCATGCTGAACTACATGGTTTCCCAACACGTTATCAACCACCATAAACTACTGGGAGGGTCATCTGGCATCCCAAGTATTTCCCTGTCTCATGCTGAATGGTGGCTGCTAGGGGGTTACTATGGGTCTCCACCTAGCCTGACTGAGTCAGGGACACCAGCAGATCTCTCCTGATATTTGTAGATAAACAACTTAGCAGGGTGAGAATGTGCCTAGGAGTGCTCTGTGGGTCTTTCCAAGGACAAAGGTCATGTCCCTTCCTTGGACAGGCTTTGCTCTGAGATAGAGGCTGGTTTTTCAATCCCACCGTTTTTGAGTTGGGGACTCTCTCAATTGTCCAGGCTGGCCTTGAATTTAAGATCCTCCCGCCTCAGGCTCCCTGGTTGCTGGGATTATAGGCATGCATCTCCATGCCTGGCCTTCCTGTGCTGTATTTATTTTTCACATACTATTTAGTCTCTTTTCTCTCCCTAGGAGGCTTTAATTTAAGCAAAGGGCAGGTTTAGTTTGATGGTCCCTGATAAGCCATCTACTGTGCAACCTGAATGCAGAGTATTAACTTCTCTGAGCTTCAGGTTCCTCAACTGTCAGATGGGGACCAACCTCCTGCCCACCTGGTAGGGCAACAGTGAAGATGACAGGAGATAATTTGTGTCTGTGTTAAGTCCACCATAAAGGCTGGGGGGTGGTGGATATCAGTCATTACTATTGTTTTTACCTGGTGTCCTGGCTTGGTACCTGCAGAACTGACCCTTGAGGCCTTGCTTTCCACATCTTACACAATAGGGACAATGAGAGGTCTTCATAGAATTGGAAAGACTTAGGAGGTAAAGGGCAGAGTACAAAAGAGGCAATCAAGAAGCACTCACTGGGGGCTGGAGATGTGGCTCAAGCGGTAGCCTGCGGCCTGGTTGGATACTCAGCACCACATACAAACAAAGTTGTGTTGGCCAAAAACTAAAAAAAAATAAAAATAGAATTCTCTCTCTCTCTCAAAAAAAAAAAAAAAAAAAAAAGAAGCACTCACTGGCTCCTCCACTCCCCTCCCTCCCCCATCTCCCAGTCATTTCTCCCCAGGCCTCTTCTCTCCCTCTCTCCCCCCCCACCCTCTCTCTCTCCCTCCCTCCCTCCCCTCAGCCTCCTCCCTTGATCTTCTTGAATAGTCCTTGATTTGGAGGCACTGGATGGAGCTTTTTGGTTTAAAGCCGAGGTAGAGAGATGTAGAACAGAGATAAGAAAATGCACTTTAGGGATAAAGCACCTGCTTAAATCCGAGGAACAAAGACCTGGCAAAGAACTCTTCTGAGTCCCCTGTTGGAAGACTGTTCCATCCGTGGCGGAAACAGAAGCCTGAAAGAGGAAAGGAACTATGCAGCTTCCTTCATCCACTCATTCATCTGCTGAACAAACACTGGTCTCATAGTTATAAAGTGTCACTCATGATTGTCTGGTGGAGACAGCTTCTGCCACCAAAGAAGGCTTCTAGGTGTAGAAACAGAGTATCTGGGTCATTTCAGGACAGCACAGCGTGTGCTAAAATAGAGGGCTGGGGGTTTCGCTGAGTGGTAGAGCACTGTGCCTAGCCATTGCCATGCCTGGGCTTCCATCCCCAGCTCCTCAAGAACACCACTGTTGCCCAGTTAACAGATGCTAGTGACCGCCCCCTCTGCCTCCTCTTCAACAAGGCCACAGACCCCCTGAGGCTAGTTTTTGTCTTTGGATTCAGACCCCATTTTGAAGACTACAGGACACAAGTATTTTTTTTTTTAAGAGAGAATTTTTAATATTTATTTTTCAGTTTTCGGCAGACACCACATCTTTATTTTATTTTATGTGGTGCTGACGATGGAACCCAGCGCCCTGCGCATGCCAGGCGAGCGCGCGTTACCGCTTGAGCCACATCCCCAAGCCTCCAGGACACAAATATTGGCATGGCTGATGCTGAATCCCTGGCCTAGCCAGGATGGGAAAGGAAACAGCTTCTCAGTCAGGTGCGGTGGAACAACCCTGTAATCCCTGCTACTCTGGAAGCTGAGGCTGGAGGATCACAAGTTCAAAGTCAGCCTTAGCAACAAGGTGAGACCCTTTCTAAAATAAAAAAAATAAGATAAAAAGGGGCTGGGAGTGTAGCTCAGTGATAGAGCACCTGCTTAGTATGCACAAGGCCCTGGGTTTCATCCCCAGTATTAAATTTGAAATTTCAAAGTTTGCTCCCAACAAAAAAAGGACAATAAAAGCAAACATTTATTGAGCATCTTTGTATGCCAACAATGTGCAAGATACTGGAATTTAGCAGGAAACAGATAATAAGAAAAACAGTAGAATATCGTTGTGGGTGGCATGGCCCCCGAAGATTGTCTGCCTGAGTTAAAATATGTCACCTAATTTATTTAGGGCATGCTTAGCAGGCATAATGCCCTGCCACTTCCCACCAACCAAAAAAATTTTTTTTGGTACCAGGGATTGAACGCCGGGGCACTGAACCACTGAGCCATATCCCTAGTCCTTTTCATATATTTTATTTAGAGAAAGGGTCTCTCTGAATTGCTAAGCTTGGCTTTGAACTCATGATTTTTCTGCCTCAGCCTCCCCAGCCACTAGGATTACAGGCGTGTGCCACTGTGCTTGGCCCCACCCACCAAAATTTTTATTCACTGGAGGCTCACTTTTGCATCTGTCAAATAGTAGAATCACTTATGACACAGAGTTGTCCTGAGGCTGAGGACTATATAAAATAATGTTCAGAAAGCTTTTTTTTTTTTTTTGTACTGGTATTGAACCCAGGGATGCTTTAATTTTAAGAGAGGGTCTCATGAAGTTGCTTAGGGCCTTGCCAACTTGCTGAGGCTGGCCTCAAACTTGTGATCCTCCTATCTTAGCCTCCCATCACTGGAAGTTCAGCTCAGCACCACCATGCCCAGCACGGAGCAATTTTGAACAAATATTTAGTGAATATTGCATTTTAATGGGGGAA
Source organism: Urocitellus parryii (assembly GCF_045843805.1). Classification (NCBI taxonomy): domain Eukaryota; kingdom Metazoa; phylum Chordata; class Mammalia; order Rodentia; family Sciuridae; genus Urocitellus; species Urocitellus parryii. The sequence continues at coordinate 119,556,915 of NC_135535.1, read as the reverse complement.
ACTAGATATTGAGCAGAAAAATTTCCTTCTTTCCTTCCCTTCTTCCCTCTTACTTTCTAGATGGGGTCTCACTATGTTGTCCAATCTGATCTCAAACTCCTGGGCTTAAGTGATCCTCCTGCCTCAGTCCCCTAAGTGCTGAGATTGTAGTCATATGCCACCATATTCATAAACAAATAATGTCAGGAATGACAGTCGTTGCATCCCTGAGTCTTGTGTTTCAGAGTTTGATTCTTAGAATGATGAAGTAATTTCTCTGTAGACATTCTGTACTTCTTGGTTCGTGATGGTCTGTTGGGCTCTGCTGGGGTGTAACGCCTGTGGTTTGTGTATGACACCATTCGTTTCTCCATTCTGCTCAGAGGCCACTTTACCGGCAAACACAACTGCCTGAAAAACAGGAAGAAGGTACTCCAACTGTTCACACTAAGGTGAAGAGTCAGAGCACGGGTTCAACTCGTGCCCATCAGCCTTCATGCCAACAATTCTGGGCTTTCTAGACACAGCAATTTTCAAGTCTTAGCTGAATGTTCTACTATCTCCCTCTAGGTCCCCAACAATTGTTCATGTCACCACACTTGATTTCCTCCCCCCCCTTTTTTTTCTTTCCAGAGCAGGAGGTGGAACACAGGGTCTTGTGCATGCTAGGTAAATGGTCTACCATTAGCTACACACTGGCCCCTATTGACTTCCCCCCTCCCCATTTTAGGCTGACCTCCGAATATAGAAGGTAAAGCTTTAGCCCTCACTCAGCTCTGTGTCCTACTCTTGATCACCACACATGTTATTTGTCCTTTCATCATCCCAATATTTATGTCTTCATTTTCTTAACTCTATATTCAGTGCTTATATTAGAAGGCTGAGCTGAGTAGTTGATTATCCCTTTTTCTTTTCTGCACAACACTTTGTATTTCATGGAATTAATCATTATATATAAATATATATATTATTTTTTCTTTATATATTCTTTTTTTTTTTTTGATACTGGGGATTGAACTCAGGGGCACTTGACCACTGAGCTATATCCTCAGCTCTATTTTTCATTTTATTTAGAGACAGGGTCTCACCGAGTTGCTCAGTGCTTGCTTTTGCTGAGGCTGGCTTTGAACTTGTGATCCTTCTACCTTAGCCTCCCAAGCCATTGAGATTAAAGGCATGCAACATTGTGCCCAGCTCTTTATATATTCTTATATAAAAGTTATGTATATTACTTTTTCTTTTCTTTTTTTGTTTTTGTTTTTGTTTGTGGTTCTGGGAGTAGAACCCAGGGCTTCACGTAAGTTAGGCAAATTCTCTGCTACTGAGCCACATCTCAGCACTTGATATAATTAATTTTCATACATTGTGCTAAATTCTTCAAATGGCCTTTAAATCTGGACCTCATGTATTTTGGTTCTAAGTGGTCTTCTTGAAATTTTTTGTAATTTCTTTTGTTCTTTCTTTCTTTTTTTTAGTAGTAGTTGGACACACTATCTTTATATTATTTATTTATTTTTTTATGGGGTGCTGAGGATCGAACCCAATACCTTGCACGTGCTAGGCGAGCGCTCTACTGCTGAGTCCCAGCCCCAGCCCCAGCACCAGCACCTTGAAGTATTTCTTTGATGATTTTCTTTACTGTTTTCTCCTTCTGAAATATGGAATTTTCGCATATTGAATTTCTCGAAATCATCTTTAAAAAAATACTTTTAGTTGTAGATGGCACAATACCTTTATTCTATTTATTTATATTTGTGTGGTGCTGAGGATCAAACCTGGTGCCTCACACATGCTAGACAAATACTCTACCACTGAGCTACAATCCTAGCCCCCGAAATCATCCCCTTTTTAAAAAATATTTATTTTTCAGTTTTAGGTAGACACAATATCTTTATTTTTAATTTTTATGTGGTGCTGAGGAGTGCCTCATGAACGCTAGGTGAGTGCTCTACCACTGAGTCACAACCCCAGCCCTGAAATCATCCTTTTAAAATATCTTTTCTTATGCTGGAGGTGCACACCTGTAATCCTAGCAGCTTGGGAAGTTGAGACAGGAGGATCCCAAGTTCAAGGCCAGCCTTAGCAACTTATAAGTTGTAATCTCAAATTTTTACAAAAAGTTAAATAAAAAGGGTTGGGAATATAGCTCAGCAGCAGAATTCCCCTGGCTTCAATCCCCAGTAATGAAAATATAAATAAATAAATAAATAAATAAATAAATAAGATTGATTTTTGTATTGGTTTTGGAGAGAAACTAAATTTAACCCATGGGTCCCATCTGCCATTTTCTTCTTCTTTTTTCTTCCTTCTTCCTTCTTCTTATTTTTTTCCCCAGCCCTGGCGATGGAACCCAGGGGTGCTCTACTGCTGAGCTACATCCCCAGTCCTTTTTGCTTTGTATTTTGAGACAGGGTCTTAATAAATCGCTGAGGTTGGCCTTGAACTTGCAATCCTCGAGTGTGCCACCGTTCCCAGCTTCCTTTGCCATCTTTAACAGTCCACTCACCTGTGACTATGTCCTGATTCATAGGGTTTATACATAGTCCTTACGGGTTTGGTTATCCCACTGCCTGGTCCCTAGACGATGAGCAACACATTAGAGGGGGAGGATTGCTGAAGGAGAGTCTCCAAAAGTAGCAAGTTAACCGCTCGGGAAGGTATGAAAAAAATCATAGAAGACATATACACAAACAGAGCAATCTATAGCCATTAGAACAGGGCCTAGAGAGCTAAAGAGCTCCACAGCATCCTAAATTTAGTGGCAGTGAAATAGAAGTAAAAAGTGTTATAATAGATTATCTCATGTCAACAACAAAAGGTCAGATTATGTTTACCATTCCCTAAGAGGTGAGGAAGAATACACTTCAGAAAAACTTGTGTGAGGGGATCATGAACTGTAATTGAATTTCATGCATATATGAATTCAATGGGATGAACCTAATTACTATGTATAACTACAAAGCTCTAATTTTTACAACGTTAAAAAAAAAAAAAAAAGCTGGGCAAGGTATCACACACCTGTAATCTCAAGTGACTCAGGAGGCTGAGGCAGGAGGATTGCAAGTGTGAGGCCAGCTTCAGTACTTTAGTGAGGCCTTAAGCAACTTAGCAAGATGCTGTCTCAAAATAAAAAATAAAAAAGGGCTGGGATATGGCTTAGTGGCTAAGCATCCTTAGGTTTAATCCCTGGTACAAAAATAAATAAATAAATAAATAAACGTTAAAAAAAAAAGGATGCCCAAGAATGATGACAAATGGTTAGATATCTTTTTATATCTCAATGCTTAGGTTTACATGGTAATAAAATAAATAAATACCATATATAGAAAAAGACAGACTTATGTGAGGAATATTACTTATACTGTATAGTTTTAAAAATATTTTCAGGCTGGATTACATTTGTAATCCCAGGTACTCAGGATGCTGAGGCAAGAAGATCCCAAGCTCAAGGCCGGCTTCAGCAACTTAGCAAATCCTGTCTCAAAATAAAATATAACTTCATATTTTATACATTCACATACTGAAAAACTTAGTTGGAAAAAAAAACTTAGTAAGAGGCACTTGGTACTTTCCTTTTGTTACAAATAAAGACATTAAGACTCATGAATGTTAAGGAATTTTTTCAAAAATCACATAGTAGTTCTGTGAAACAGCTAACTTTCCTGTTTCCTAAAAACATTTCCACAATTAAAAGCACAAGCTCTCAGTATTTGGAAAAATCCTTTTGTGCCATGTGGCTGTTCCCGTGACCCACCTTTGCTCACTGTGATCTCCTGCAAGGATCTGCTCTCAGGTGACTAGGTAACCTGCTAGAGGCCAGTGAAGACATTTGAAGACTTTGAAGACCTCTCCTCTCAGGCTACCAGGGAAGGCAGGATGGTGGAATCTCCCTGGGACCACTGAACACTCTACTTGCTACCCGCTGTGTGATCTTAGGCAAGTTAACCAAGTAGCCCACAGGTGCTTCAGCATACTTACCACTCAAGCCAGGGAAGCCAGAGTAATAAGATGAATGCAAGGATCAAATGAATATGTAGTAGATATATAATTCTCAATAAGCTTTAGCCATTATCCTTTCCATTTCCTTCACTGTGGAGATCAGAGACTCTCATTGTGTGGGAAAGGAATTCTTTTTTTTTTTTTTTAATGGATCTTTTTTAAAATTTTATTTACTTATTTACATACGGGTGCTGAGGATTGAACCCAGGGCCTCACACATGCCAGGCAAGTGCTCTACAACTGAGCCACAACTCCAGCCCCCTCTCATTTGATTTATATAAACATGGTATAGAAGTCTGATGTTGTGGTGCATGTCGGGAATCCCAGTGATTCCTGGGATGCTGAGGCAGGAGAATTGCAAGTTCAAGGTCAGCCCCAGCAATTTAGTAAAACCCTATCTTAAATATGAGGGGCTGGGGATGTGGCTCAAGCGATAGTGCACTCGCCTGGCATGCGTGTGGCCCGGGTTCGATCCTCAGCACCACATACAAACAAAGATGTTGTGTCCGCCGAAAACTAAAAAAATAAATATTAAAAAAAATTAAATATGAAAAAGGATCTGGGGTTGTAGCTCAGTAGTAAAGAACCTCTGGGTTCAATCCCTACTACCAAAAAAAAAAAAAAATATATATATATATATATATATATAGAAGTTGGGCATGGTGGCACAGTCCTGTCATCCCAGTGAAACAGAAGGATTTCAAATTCCAAGCCAGCATCAGTAATTTAGTAAGACCCTCAACAATTAGACATTTTCTGTCTAAAAATAAAAAAATAAAAAGGTCTGGGGAGCTGGGTGTGGTGGCGCAAGCCTATAATCCCAGCCTTATAAATATGATCATGAATTCAAAGCCACCTCAGTAACTTAGTGAGGTCCTAAGAAACTTAGCAAAACTCTGCCTCAAAAAAATTTTTAAATTATTTATTTATTTGGTACCAGGGATTAAACACCTACCTCTTTGGGGGAGCTGGGGATATAGCTCAGTGGTAGAATGTGTGCTTAGAATCAAAGAGGCCCTTTGTTCAATCTGGCATCAAAAACAAAACAAAAGAAGTACTGATTTTATCAGTACATATTGTATACATGTATTGAAATGTCACACTGAATTTCATACATATATACAATTACTACTTTTTTTTTTTTTTTTTTTGGTACCAGGGATTTAACTCAAGGGAACTCAGACACTAAGCCACATTCCCAGCCCCATTTTTTTTTTTAAAGAGAGAGAGAGAATTTTAATATTTATTTTTTAGTTTTCTGCAGACACAACATCTTTGTTTCTTATGTGGTGCTGAGGATCGAACCCTGGCCACACGCATGCCAGGCGAGCGCGCTACTGCTTGAGCCACATCCCCAGCCCCCAGCCCCATTTTTAAATTTTATTTAGAGACAGGGTCTCACCAAGTTGCTTAGCACCTCCTTTTTTGTTGAGGTTGGCTTTGAACTTGTGATCTCCTGCCTCAGCTTCCCCAGCTACCGGGATTACAGGAGTGCACTGTGCCTGCCATACAATTACTACATGTTAATCAAAAATCTGAAAAAGGGTTAGAGGTGTAGTTGGTAGAGCATGTGCCTAGTTTGCATGAGGTCTTGGGTTTTATCTCCAGCACCACAAAAATAAAATTTAAATATGTTTAAGGAGATGGAAATGTGTTTTTATTTTTTTTATTTGTTACAGTAACTAATGTTTATTGGGCACTTTATATGTCCAGTACTGGGCTAAGTTCTTAGCAGACCCTATTCTTTATCTAATTTTCATATCCATAAGTGGTAGAGCTGTTGGCATATTTTACATTGATTTAAAAATGATTTTAAAAATCAGGATCAGACGTAGATAGTAACATGAAAAATTCATTTGGTTGTTGTAGAGGCCAGAAGGGTGTCTGTGGTTTGGGTTTGCAAGCCTACATGGGGATGTGGAAATGTTAATTACTCTGATTTTATCATTGCACATTATATGTACATATTGAATGATCACACTTGAACCTCATAAATTTATACAGTAAAAATAATCGTTTAATAGAAAAATAAAATAAAAATAGTAATAGTATTTAAATCTTCAAACCTATAGATAATTCCTATATTCTGCTATAGGTTGTGTATAGCAACAGCATATGGTGTCAGTGGGAAGAAAAAGATGTTTCAGTGAAAATACCTTTTAGATATTTGTGTGGCCAGCAACTATCTTTAATTCTGAAAACCTCTCTGGTCTTCAGTTTTGGGGTTATAACCCACCTGTCTTTTCAGTTTCTGGGTATGTCAATTGTCTTCAATAATTGTCAAAAACAGAGCCCTGTTTCACATTTTACAGTCTCTGCACTTGGCAGAATATTCTTCCAGAATGGCCTCATGTTTTACAAGTGTGGCCCACTGTCGTCAGGTGCCACACCTTTCCTGCTAAACAATGCCCAGGGTACACGTGGGAGGAGGCCCCTTGGAAGTGATTTCAGCCACAAAAGGCCTCCTTGGAGCAGGCTTTCACCACAGAGCCCAAGAGGTTGAATCTGGACAAGCTGTCTCTGCCCAAGCAGGCCCTACAGAGCCTGTGGTCAGCCTCTGGGATCTGGCCCTGCTGAGATTCACTGATTCTGACCTGTTTTCAGGTATGTGAGCCCCACCCTCCTCTCTGTCTCCACCTCAAGACCTGGGTCCTCCACTCCGCCAGCCCAAGTAGCTTCTGCCTGTGGACTCAGCTGGCTTCTTACACGCCCTAGTCAAGGCCTGACCTGGGGTTCCTAGAGCCAGCCTTTTGAGATATGAAATTTAGCTTCTCCTTTTAACCAAAGCTTTTCAAAAGAAAGACTTTATATCCAGCTTTGATGAAGTATTTTAAAAAAAACATTCAAATTATTTATTTCATATTTATAAAAAATGTATTTTGCATTTGGTACTGGGGATTGAACCCAGGGCCTTATACATGCTAAGTTAGTGCTCTATCACTGAACAACATTTCCAGCCTATTGTTTTTTAAACTGGTGTTTATTTTCAATAACCTTATTTCCATTTTGATTAAGTGTCTTCAGAAGGAGACCACTCAGTGGATGTTCCCACGAACTAAGTGGCCTAAGCCACGGAGACCAGTCTTCAGTGGCCAGCTTCAGTAGGCAAGTGCTGGATAGGAATAGAGGGTGCCTGCACTCCTTCAGACCAGTCTGCACCTTCAGATTGAGTAGCAGTGACCTTGGGAGCAGTCCACCATCCACTTACCATGAAATTCCTCCTCTGTTCTATTTTCTTGTCTTTTTTTTTGGGAGGGCAGGTACTGGGGATTGAACCCAGGGGTGCTTTACACTGAGCCACATCCCCAGTCCTTTTTACTTTGAGACAGGATCTTTCTTAAGTTGCTCAGGCTGGCCTCAAATTTGAGATACTCCTGCCTCAACCTCCTTCATCTGGGATTACACACAAGTGTGGACCAAGGCACTTGGCATGCATTTACCATTTAAATCTCACAGTGGGAAGGCTGGGGGTGTGTGGCTCAGTGGTGGTGCGCTTGTATCCTATGTACTAGGTCCTGGATTCAATCTCCAGCCTAAGGAAGGAAGGAAGGAAGGAAGGAAGGAAGGAAGGAAGGAAGGAAGGAAGGGAGGGAGGGAGGGAGGGAGAGAGGGAAGGAAGGAAGGAAGAAAATAAACCTCACCAAAGAATATATGTAGCCTGGTACAGTGGCGCACGCCTGTAATCCCAGTGGCTGGGAGGCTGAGGCAGGAGGATCATGAGTTCCAAGCAGCCTTAGCAACTTGACAGGACCCTAAGCAACTCAGTGAGATCTTGTCTCTAAATGGTATAAAAAGGGGTTAGGGATGTAGCTCAGTGGTTAAGTACCCCTGGGTTCAATTTCCAGTACCAAAAAAGAATCTATGTTGTAGGTACTTTTTATCCCCATTTTCAGATCAGGAAACAGATGTGTAGAGAGTTTAGCCAGGCATGGTGGTCCATGCCTGTAATCGCAACAATTTGGAAGGCTGAGGCAAGAGAATAGGAAATTCAAGGCCAGCCTCTTAGCAAGGCCCTAAACAACTTAGAGAGGCCCTGTCTCAAAACATAAAATAAAAAGGACTGGGGATGTGGCTCAGTGGTAAAGTGCTCCTGGGTTCAATCCCCTGTTTAAAAAAAAGGCGGGGGGACTGGGGTTATGGCTCAGTGGTAGAGCGCTCGCCTTGTACCTGCAGTGCCCTGGGTTCGATCCTCAGCACCACATATAAATAAATAAAGTTAAGGTATTGTGTCCAACTACAACTACAAAAACAAAACAAAACAAAAAAATGTGTAGAGAGTTTAAATATCATGGCCAGGGTAAGGTGAGGTGCAAAGGAAAGCGACTGCAGCCCTCCTCAGGGCTTGATCTACTCACGCCCCCCCCACCCCTTGGAGGTACTGTTCTTGACTTTCCCTACACCTAACTCTCTAGCTTCACACCTCTCCACACTTTCCACCTTCCTGTCTCCACAGCACTGATTTTCCACTAACCATTTACATTTTATTACCTCTACTCTTTTATCCTCTGCCCAGTAAATTGCCCCACAATCCAAGATCACTTTTTTTTTTTAATGCTGGGGATGGAATCCAGGGCCTTGAACATGCTAAGCATGCTCTCTCCACCAAGCTACATCCCCAACCCCTGCAATCACATTCTGAGAAAGGATACACTTGCCAAAGTTCACAGATTCTGGAGTGCCTCTTGGTGACACTCGCTGTCCATACCTTAGGAAGACACAGAACACATAAGCCCATAGGCTCATGCAGACACACACACACACACACACACACACACACACACACACCCTCACTGCAAACACAAATGTGTATAACCCTCCCTACAAACACATAAACATCAACACAAATATAAATACAACCTCCCACGTAAATTCACATGCATACACAGAAACATTTATATACGTAGCTCCCCACATAAATGGCACATGAAAACATTCAGCACATCAATATGCACATAGATACTCCCACAGACACAAAAATGCACAGACACAAGCCTAACTCACCCCCTATGAAGGCACAGAGAAACCTACACAAACAAGTGTAAACCCCACGCCTGCCCCTCCCAGAACCCTCAGCCTCAGGGCAGCTCTTCTCCAGCCTCTTCTCAGAGGCCTGTGCGACTGGGGTCTGGAGGGAAGTGAAACCTGCCCTGACAGAAAGTGAGACAGCTGGTGCTTTTCTGGTGTTTCTGACACAGCTGTTGGGAGCACTAAGCAAACAGCTAGTTTCTGGGGCTGCCCTGAGGTAACTGTGGAGCACAGGGCTTTGTTTATCGGGCACCCTTCTCTGACCTTCCCTAGGTGGGCGTTCAACTTTCTGTGGAGAAGGAATCCGTCTCTCCACAAAGGGTTTGTGAAAAACCCTGTGGGTTCAAGGACACTGACTCCCAGCCACAGAGGCACACGGTCCCTTCCTTTCTTCTTAGTCTGAAAACTTTTCAGAGTTTTCGTGTACCTTCTTTTAAAATTGAAAGATGAAGGCCAGAAGATGAAGTAGGTATATCAATTAAGGGATTATTGAAAGGGATTATTTTTCCTTACAGTAGACCAGGCTAATCTTTACTCTTTTTTTGGTACTGGGGACTGAGCCCAGGTGCGCTTTACCACTGAGCCACATCCCCAGCCCTTTTTTTGTATTTTATTTAGAGACTCAGTCTGACTAAATTGCTCAGTGCCTCCCTAATCTTCTGCAGCTGGCTTTGAACCTGCGATTCTCCTGCCTCAGCCTCTCAAATTGCTGGGATTACAGGCTGCACTACTGCATCTGTCATACCCAGGCTGATCTTGACCAACGTTAGTAATAAATTTTGTCTGGTAGGCCAGGGAAAGTATCTAGATGCTGGGACACAAATGTTTGGTGGCCTCTGTTATATATCACCAGAGAAAGAGGGAGAAGGACCTGGAACCACTGAATGGAGGATGTAGCATTCGTGGTACCAGTGGGACAGTGATATGGGATTACTGACCTTTTGCCCTGGAAGTTTTGCTGTTGGCAATTACTGTATTCTAAGAAGAGATCTGAGGACTTGATGAAGTTGAGGGTTTTTCAAAAGTCTAACTCTAGGGGCTGGGGATGTGGCTCAAAGCGGTAGCGCGCTCGCCTGGCATGCGTGCGGCCCGGGTTCAATCCTCAGTACCACATACAAACAAAGATGTTGTGTCCACTGAAAACTAAAAAATAAATATTAAAAAATTCTCTCTCTCTCTCTCTCTCTCTCTCTCTCTCTCCCTCCTCTCTCACTATCTCTTAAAAAAAAAAAAAGTCTAACTCTAGGGCTGAGGATGTAGCTCAGTTGGTAGAGTGCTTGCCTTGCATGCACAAGTCCCTGGGTTTGATACCCAGCACCTAAAAAAAAAAAAAAAAAAAAAAAAAAGTCCAACTCTACTCGTGTGTGGTGGTACATGCCTGTAATCCCAGTTACTCAGGAGGCTGAGGCAGAAGGATTGCAAATTCAAGGCCATCTTTTGCAACCTTTGGGTAAACCTGCTTCAAAATAAAATAAAAAGGGCTGGGATATAGTTCAGTAGTAGAGCATCCATGGGTTCAATCCCCAGGACCTCCAGAAAAAAGACAAAATCCAACTCTGATTCAAAGGGATTAGTCTCTACCATAATTATGATGCTGGTGAGACTAATTCTCTCTTAAAATTCCCTCTTGCTATCTGATATACCATAGAATAATGAATGGCAGAACTGATAAAAAGCTTGCATGTAATATAGTGTAATGATTCCAAACTGGGAATTGGGAATTAAACTCAAGGGTACTTTGCTACTGAGAAACATCCCCACCCCTTTTTTTGGGCTGGGGATATAGCTCATTTGGTGTAGTGCTTGCCTTATATGCACAAGGTCCTGGGTTTAATCACCAGCACCACAAAAAAAAAAAAAAAAAAAAGAAAAAAAAAAAAGAAACACCCCCACCCCTTTATTTAATTTTTATTTTGAGACAGGATCTTGCTAAATTGCCCAGGATGCCCTAGAACTTGTAATCTTTCTACCTCAGCCTCCCAATTTGTTGGAATTTTGTGTGTGTGATTGTGTCCCTCTCCCTTATATATTTAATATATTTCTTTGAATTGACTTACTTTATTTTTTTTATTTTTTATTTTTTTTTGGTACTGGGGATTGAACCCAGGGGCACTTTACTGTCAAGCTATATCACCAGTCATTTTTATTTTTATTTTTATTTTATTTTGAGACAGAGTATCCCTAAATTGCTGAGGTTGGCCTTGAACTTTCAATCTTCCTGCCTTAGCTTCCCAAGTCACTGGGAGTATAGGTGTGTACCACTGCACCCAGCTAAATTTATAAAAATTCAACCAAAACAGTAATAGTCATACTATTATGGGTTTAATGTGCTAATACACATTTTTAAACTACATGTCTGGTTTGGGGTGCATCTTAATGGTAGATTATGGTAGATTATGCTTAGCATGTGTGAGGCTCTGGTTTCAATCCCCAGCACCACCAACAAAACCCCCACATATCTATCAAAATAATTTATATCCGTTTGTGAACTGCTTAAAAAATCATCATGCAGCCAGGTGTGGTAGTGCACACCTGTAATCCCAGTGGCTCAGGAGGCTGAGACAGGAGGATCAAAAGTTCAAAAGCCATCCTTAGCAATGATGAAGAGGAATCACTGATCTGGTCTAACATCACCATTTTTGAGTTGTTTGTTTGTTTGTTTGTTTTGGTGCTGGGGATTGAACCCAGGGCCTTGTGTATGTGAGGCAAGCACTCTACCAACTGAGCTATATCCCCAGCCCCACATCACCCTTTTTGCAGGTGAGGACACTGATGTCCATAGACATTAGTAATTTGTCTGCGGTCTCACAGTTAAATATTTAGATACTACTTTGAATCTGTTCCTAAAGTCTCCTAATTTACAGTCTTTTTTTTTTTTTTTTTTTTCTCTTTTCAATGCTAGGTTCAGATCTAGGCTTTCACACAGGCTAGGTAAGCGCTCTACCACTGAACTACACCCCCAGTCCTCTGTATTATTATTTTTTTAGCGGTACTTGAGATTGAACCCAGGGGTACTCTACACAGTTACATCCCCAGTCCGCCCCACTCTTTTTTCTTTTGAGGCAGGGTCTCAGTGAACTCCCAAGGCCGACCTCAAACTTTGATCATTTTTTTACAAAATCCTTTTCCCACTTGGTCGACACATTATCCTTTGTTATCCTTTTAAGAATATTAATTATAGTTCTGTATTTTTCCCCCTCATTTCCCTGAATCACCTCTGTTTCCCCTTGGGTTCTTTTTTTTTTAAGAGAGAGAGAGAATTTATTTATTTATTTATTTATTTTTCAGCGGACACAACATCTTTGTTTGTATGTGGCGCTGAGAATCGAACCCAGGCCACATGCATGCCAGGCGATCACGCTACCTCTTGAGCCACATCCCCAGCCCCTCCCCTTGGGTTCTTTATGTGTTTCCTTTCTTTTTTTGGCACCTGGGATTTAACCTAGGGGCACTTAACACTAAGCCACATCCCCACCCCACCCACCTTTTTAAAATATTTTTTAGTTGTAGATGGACACAATATCTTTAGTTATCTCTTTATTTTTATGTGGTGCTGAGGATCCAAACCCAGTGCCTCACTCATGCAAGGCAAGTGCTCTGCCACTGAGCCCCAGCCCCAGCATCCCACCCCTTTTTTATATTTTTCTTAGAGATAGGATCTTGATGCTTAGGGCATCACCAAGTTTTTGAGGTTGACCTTGAACTCATGATCCTCCTGCCTCAACCTCCCAAATCACTGGGATTACAGGCATGTGTCACTGTGCCTGGCATCTCGGTGTGTTTCTTACTTATGTTAGAGATTTTCTTCAAATGTCTTGTGATTTTTTCTTCCCTAAAGTAAATCTCTAAAAATTGGATTGCAGTGTCTTTCTGTATTCCCTTCCTTCCTTCCTTCCTTTTCTTTGTAAGAGGGATTGACCCAGGGTCTGACGTATCAATTTTTTTCTGAGACAGGGTATAAGTTGCCCAGGCTGGTCTCAAACTTGTGATCCTCCTGCCTCAGCCTCCCAAGTAGCTGGGATTAGAGGTATGCACCACTGTACCCAGCATGCAGTATCTTTCTTTATTTGGGAGCAGGGTTTATCCCCCAAAGCTGCAATGTAAAGAGACCTCCTGATGACCTTTTATTAGGAAAACCCCTACATGTCTGTATCTAGAGGTCTTTTTCTTCTGGGGTCTCAGAGAAGAATTAGTCAATATCCTACCTCTGGGTAATCTGAGAATGGGTGGGAAAAGGAAAATCAGAGTTCAACATTTATTTTTTTATTTAGGAAGCTAGGGATGGAACCCAGGGCCTTGAACATAGAGTTGGATCTTTAGATTTGCAGATCTTCATTTGCTTATTTCCCTTTGTAGTCCTATTGAACGTCCTCGGAGCAGTTCCTCTTCCAGGCCTCCCAATGCTGGTGGGTGATTCATCTGGGTGGCCAGCGCTGCTCGCCCTGGTTTTGGCTGTGGAAATATCCTTTGTCAGGTCTAACATATTTATGGATGAAGCACGAAGTCAGCTATTAGTGAAAGAGAAGAGAATGCGATTTGGGTCAGAGGTGCTGATGAATGGCCAAGAGAAGAAGGCCAATAGGAACCTCATGGCCATCAAAAAGAGGGAGATCATGGAGGCCATGGAGACTCACCAGTTTCCGCCCAGTATGCACTTCTTCAAGGCCAAGCATCTCATTGAGGACAGCCGGGTGTTTCATGTAATAAAGAAGATGCCTAAAGGTAAAGTTTGGAGGGCTGGGGCTGTAGCTCAGCGATAGATGATAGATTGTTTGCCTCGAATGTGTGAGACACTGGGTTCGACCCTCAGCACTATATAAAAATAAATAAATAAATAAATAAAGAAAGAAAGAAAGAAAGAAAGAAAGAAAGAAAGAAAGAAAGATATCCTGTCCATCTACAACTGAAAAAAAATAAAAAAGGTAAAATTTGGAGAGGGATAGTTTTGGGGTGCTGGGACGTGAGAAGAAACTAAAATTGGAATTGTCACTATCATGGAAGTTGTCATTATCCTAAATGGAGTAGCAACTACAGTTCTCTTTGCTTTTATTGCCAACCTAAGAAGCAAGGATTCAATGGTGGTTATTGGTTCATCCTTGAAATCAAAACTTTGCTTCCTAGGGGACTCAGCCTCAGAGTAGGCTGGGATATTCATAGGATGCAATATGATACAGCATCCTGGAGTAGTGTAACACCTTCCTATGATAAGAAAAATCATTTTTAAAAAAGAGAACAAAATCATGGCATTTGCAGGTAAATGGATGGTGTTGGAGAAGATAATGTTAAGTGAAGTTAGGCAATCCCCAAAAAACAAATGTCAAATGTTTTCTCTGTTATAAGGAGGCTAACTCATAGTGGGGTAGGGAGGGGGAGCATGGGAGGAATAGATGAATTCTAGATAGGGAAGAGAGGTGGGAGGGAAAGGGAGGGGGCAGGGGATTAGCAAGGATGGTGGACTGTGATAGACATTATTATCCAAAGTAAATATATGAGGACAAGAACTGGTGTCAACATACTTTATATACAACCAGAGATATGAAAAATTGTGCTGTATACATGTAATAAGAATTGTAATGTATTCCACTGTCATTTATTTTTTTAATTCAATTAATCAATCAATCAATACAATCATATTACAAATTAAGAAAAAAAAAGAAAAATAATTTTAAGTTTGCACATCTAAATAACTATTTAGCTACTGGTTGGAATGGAGATGTTCCTCAGTGGTATAATGCTTTCCTAGCATGCAGGAGGCCCTGGTTTGAATCCCCAGCACCTTCAAAACAAAATAAAACAAAACAAAAACTCCCCCAAACAAACAAACAAACAAACAAACAAAAACCAAAAAAACAAAATAGCTTCTTCCAGCTTATGAGGACTTTCCTATACCTCTTTTTTAAATGCTATAAAGAGAGGGGTTTTGGTTTTTTTTGTTTTGTTTTGTTTTTGGTACCAGGGATTGAACCCAGGAGCACTCAGCCACTGAGCCACATCTCCAGTCCTTTTTTGTATTTTATTTAGAGACAGGTCTCACTGAGTTGTTTAGGGCATTGCTAAGTTGCTGAGACTGGCTTTGAACTCGTGGTCCTCCTGTCTCAGGCTCCTGAACCACTGGGATTATAGGTCTGTACCTTGAACCCAGGAATTTGAGGCCAGTCTTTGCAACATAGTGAGACCCCCATCTCAAATAACAATAATTACTGAAGTCAATAAAGTAGCATCCCCAGCTTGTGGGGAATGTAAGGGTTAGAGAGGGTGTCATACCAGAGCTCACAGGGCTGGGACACCTGCTGAGAGGCTAATATTGGGATCAGGTGCTAGATGGAGCAAAGAGAACAGGGACAGTATGTAGTATTTCTTGAGGAACACCAGAGTAAAACTGATGTTTGGTCTGAAGGACAAATGTAAGGTCTCAAATGGTAAAGCCTGCAGGCCAGAAGCCGCACAGATAGTGGCCCAGAGCAATGATTGAAATATCAGTGCAGGGAGAGGGGTTGGGGATCAGGACATGAGAATCAAGGACAAGTCTGGAAACAGGTCTGGGTTCCTGATGTTCAATTCCATTATATCCCTTCTTGAGGTGTTGAGTAACAAGGTCTCAAATCACTCTCAGGCTTCAACTGAGAAAGAAAAGCTGACAGAGACCCAACTTGAACCCGTCTTCTGATTCCAAGTCTGATGCCTGATACCCTCCCACCCTACCAAGCTGCCTCTGTTGAATGAGACCACCCATGACATCTAACTAGTGAAGGAGGAAACCAAGGAAGCCCCACTTTTTTTTTTTTTTATGATGTGGGAGATGGAACCAAGGCCTCAGACTTCCCAGGAAGCGCTGAACCATTAAGCTACATCCCCAGCCCTTTTAATTTTTTATTTTGAGACAGCGTCTCATTAAGTTTCTCAGGCTGGTCGCAGACTTGCAATCTTCCTGCCTCAGCCTCCTGAGTAGCTGGGATTATGGGCCTGCACCACCGTGCTGAGTGTGAAGCACCACTCATAGCAAAGAAAACTGTGGCCCTCCTGAGAAGACAAAGGCAAGAAGTAGGACAGAGAGGTCTTGGAATGGGAACAGGAAAGGTACATTACATTCGAGTCTGAGGAATTTGGCCAGAAAGACAGAAATTCACATGCTTCACACTTCTTCTTGTCCTTCTACCCTGCCTTTACAGTCTCCTAATCCCTAGTATCTGGACTTCACCTCCTTTGTCCCTTCTCTGTTCTTCCCTTTCCAGGGGCTGCCTTACACCTCCATGAATTTGGGATGGCGAGTATGGAGTGGCTGGTAAAAAACGTCACCTACAGGCCTCACTGCTATTTCTGTATCACCCCAGAGGGGATTCTGCAGTTCAGATTTGCTCAGTCAGCTCCCCAAAACCTTAAGGCAAGAGAATGTTCAAACTGGGTTTTGCTGGAGGATCACAGAAAAAAGCTAAAGGACATCGTTGAGTTTGATAAAAGGTGAGTGGTGGTTCAGAAAGCATGTGTCACACAGACCTATCCTAGGCAATGAGCAGTCTGTAGTTATGAAATCCTTGGTACCACCCATGCATAAAAACCTGAGCTCAGAGGGCTGGGGATATAGCTCAGTTGGTAGAATGCTTGCCTTGCATGCACAAGGCCCTGGGTTCAATCCCCAGTACACACATACACACACAAAAGAAAGAAAAAAAAAAGTACTATCTCACAGTTATGGAGAGCCTGGAGTCCAAGGTCAAGGTGCACACAGGGTTAGTTTCTCCTGAGGCCTCTCTAATAGGTGTGCAGGTGGTTGCCTTTTCTCTCTATCCTCATGTGACCTTTCCTCTGGGAATGCACATCTGTGATATCTCCTCCTCTTTTTCATAAGGACATCAGTCCTATTGGATCAGGTTCCTACCCTCACAACTTCAGTTAACCTCAATTACCTCCTTAAAAGGACCATTTTGACTGGGCATGATGACACACACCTGTAATCCCAGCGGCTCCGGAGGCTGAAACTGGAGGGTTGCAAGTTCAAAGCCAGTCTCAGCAATTTAGTGAGGTCTTAAGCAACTTAATGAGACCCTGTCTCAAAATTCAAAAAATAAAAAATAAAAAGGGCTGAGGATGTGGCTCAGTGGTTAAGCACGCCTAGGTTCAACCCCCAGTACCAATAAATAAATAAATAGACCTTCCTCTAAATATAGTCACACTGAAGGTTAGGACTTCAATATGTGCACTTGAGGGAGTGGTGTGACAAATACACTCACTTGTCCAAACCCAAAGAATAGAGACACAAGGTACAGCCAAAACAGCAAGGCTTTAGTGATGGTCTTGCAAGATTGGGTGTCTGGTGCACCCAAAGCAGTTACCATCAGCATTGTATCCTATAGAGCATGAGGTCCTTCCCCTGGTTCCTCATTGGCTGAGTACTCTGGGGTATACCATCTTCCCAAATGTCACCTAGGTTTTACTGTCTCCTATTAGGTTATTTAGAGAAATATACCTTTGATTGGTCCCACCTCCCTTTTGTTTCCTTGTGGGAAAATATTCTTGGGGCAGGAATATTTTGACATATGTGGAGCTCTTACTTCTTGACCTAAGTTACTATTTCTTAACAGAGAGATTTCTATTTTTTTTTTAAAGAGAGAGAGAGAGAGAGAGAGGGAATTTTAGTATTTATTTTTTAGTTTTCGGCGGATACAACATCTTTGTATGTGGTGCTGAGGATTGAACCCTGGCCGCACGCATGCCAGGTAATCGTGCTACCGCTTGAACCACATCCCCAGCCCCAAGAGATTTCTATTTTTGATGGTTGGGCAACCCCTCCCCCACTTCCTGTTTGTCAAAGGGCAGTTCAAGTGCTTGGACTTTGGATCTGCCACATGCATGGGCTATGGTACTATTGTGTGAGTTAGCTGCATATAACTTTCCATTCAGTTCTATTTCCCTTCCAGCTGCTGTTCTTATATCCCAATTTTATATCTAAGGCTAAATAAGTGTATTCTGAAAATGGACCACTGGATTTTGTATTTCTCACAGTGGGGACACAATTCATTTCATGATATAACCTGCCCCCCCCCCACACACACACACACAAAGAGAGCTTGGTCTAAGATGTGGATAAAATGGGGTCAGGTTGGCCAAATATGTGGAAGAACAGGAAAGTCTTGCTAGTGTGCACTCCATCTTGAACTTAGAGTAAGCAACCAATTACCTCTTCACTGGACCTGGGCTTATATCAGAAAGACCAGGCATTGTAGTACATGCCTGTAATCCTAGCTACTCAGGAGGCTGAGGAGAATTGCAAATTTGAGATCAACTTCAGCAATTTAGGAAGACTTTATCTTAAAATAAAATAAAAAGGACTGGAATGTAGCTCAGTGGTAGTGTTCGCCTAGCATGTATGAAGCCCTAGGTTTAATTTCCAGAACTGCAAAAACAAAAACAAAACCCCCAGATGCTTCCCTTTGCCTGTTCCAGGTCTCTGCTCACTAGGGTGTATCCTGGTTTATTCTTGGACTCGATGGACTGAATCTTCCTTAACTCCTCTTCTTTTTCTTTTTTGCAGTGTTAGTAATGGTACCTAGGGTTTTGTGCATGCTAGCCAAGTGCTATATCCCAACTTTTATTTCCCCTTCTTTATCCTGTAGCTTGCTGAGGGCTTTCACTATGGTGACCAAGAACCCCGAGAAGATTTATCCCAATGAAGATTCCCTTCGGACAAAGTTTCAAAACATCTTTCTCTCCATCTCTGGCCTTGTCCGTCATGCTCCAGTGTTCAAGGATTATATCTTCCAGGGGCTGAAGGAGTTCCACGCGGATAATGTGTTCTTCTTGGAGATCAGAACCATGTTATGGCCGGTGAGCCCAATTCTCTCCTCTTTCTTGTCTTTGCCTTGACCCTCAGATCTTGCCTGGTGGGAGACTGACTGCTTATGAATGTATAACCCAGATCTCTGTTGCAAAGGGATATGTCCTTTCCAGGGACAATTGTGCTCAAGGAAGAGCAAAATGGACTGGGCTAGCCCCAGAAAAATGGTGACCAGAATTGTCTCTGTCCTTTTACCTCCCTTTTCTCATAACTCCCCACATCTCACTTCTACCATGATATTCAATGCCTTCTGGGGTCTTGGGATCCCTGGTCTTGGCATCTGAGCAGTGCTCATGCACTTGTATCTTTCTTGTTCTGGTCCATTACGTATCCAAATATAGTCCCTTAGGAGGGATGATGCTCTTGGTATGGGGACAGTTGATAAATCTGATACATGTGATATTAGGAATGGGTAAGTCCCTGTGGGACCCTTTTTGTGGAGTGTGGTTACATTGGGTGGGAGGTGGGGTGCTAGGGAATAAACCTAGAGGTCTTCTAACTATTAAACTATATCCCCAGCTCTTTTTAGCTTTTATTACAAGACAAGTTCTTTCTAAGTTGCCCAGACTGGCCTTGAATTTGTAATCCTCCTGTCTCAGCCTCCTGAGTTGCTAGAGGCATGAGCCACTATGCCAAGCAACATGTTTACTTTTTTTTTTTTTTTAGTACTGTGGATTGACCAGGGCCACTTACCAGCAAGCTACATCCTCAGCCTTTTTGTTTTTGAGAAAGGGTCTTGCTAAGTTGCTGAGGCTGGTCTTGAACTTGTGATCCACCTGCCTCAGTCTCCCGAGTTGCTGGAGTAACAAGCACAATCATGCTCAGCACTATCTTGTTTCTTGACTGTCCCATTATAGCTATATCCTCCCTGGTTTCCCCTAAAATCATTCTGCATCCAACCTTCTTTCTCTCTCTGGTGCTAAATGTTGAACCCAGTGTCATGCACTGCTAAGCACATGCTTTACCACTGCGAGCTACACCTTTAGCTCCTAACTTCTTTAATCTCCCTGAAATATGTTTTTTGTGTGTATGACTCCCAGTGTTGGTGGGCTAAATGTTCAACTCCTTGGCATGTATGAGAACCTCTCACAATTCAGAATATATTTACTAGCTGGGGTTGTAACTCTGTGATAGAGTGCTTACCTAGCACACGTGAAGCCCTAGGTTGTATCCTCAGCACTGAATGAAAATAAATAAAATACAGGTATTGTGACAATTCATAGTATATTCATTTATCTCAACCTTGCTCAGTATCAGGGATTGTGCTTGGTGCCAGGTGTAAAAAGGCATATGTATAGGGTAGTCACATGCTCTTAAGAACAACAGTTTCTGGGTGGGAGGCCCACATAAAGGAGCAGATATTCTTGTAGATATTGTGAATTTATCAGTATATATATAAGTTGTAGGTGGACACAATACTTTTATTTTTATGTGGTACTGAGTATTGAACCCAGTGCCTCACGCATGCCATGTGAGCACTCTACCATTGAGTCCCAGCCCTAGCCCTTATTAGCTATTCTTGCAGATGTAAATATCCACTTATAGAGTATGGAGAGGAGACAAAGAAAGAAATAGTATTACCTGGTGGGAAGGGAGAAAAGACCAAATGTGCGTTATAGAGGAAGGAGAAAGCTCTAGTGTATTCTGGAAGGTGAGGATGGGTCCCCTGAGCTGAAGGGTAAATGTAGGGAAGGGATTCTACCAGTGGGTATAGGGTTGGAACTGTAGCTCAATGGCAGAGCGCTTGCCTAGCACGTTCAAGGCCCTGGGTTCTATCCCCAACACCATAAAAGCAAAACAAATAACAAAGGTATAGATTCCATTGACATTTATTTGGAGTCTATTTGGAAGTATAAGGAGCTTGTCATGACTATGTTATAAGAACCTAGGGGTACTCATTGAAAATAAGACTGGGAGCCAGGTGTGGTAGAGCCTGTCTGTAATCCCAGCAACTCAGGAGGCTGGGGAAGGAAGATCACAAGTTTAAAGCCAGGCTGAGCAACTTGGAGAGCTCTTGTCTCAAAACAAAAAATAACAAGGCCTGGGGATGTAGCTCTGTGATGGAGTGCCCCTGGGTTCAATCCCTAATACTGTAAGCAAACAAACAGAAAAGAGTCCATTGGATTTGGAAATCAGCAGATCATTGAGCCGTTTCAATGATGTGGTAAGAAAAGCCAATATCTGGGAGTGGAAAAAATGAAATGCAGGTGATAAGTTGGAGCCAGATTTGGTTGATTAAATACCATGACTATGTGACTGTGATTTGAGAGAAAGAAAGTTGAGGTAGCTAGACAGGAACACAGAATCCAAGAGATTTCTATTTAGGGTGAAAGAGACTTTGCACACTGAGGGAAGAAGCCTGGAGAAGTTAAAAATAGAAGTGAGAAAGAGCTGGGGATGTGACTTAGTGGTAGAACATGAGACTAGCATGTGCCCTGGATATTTTTCCCCATATTTTTTAATTGGTACATTATAGTCCTACATAATGGTGGGATTCATGGTTATGTATCTGTATATGCACACAATTTAACAATATAATTTGTGTGCCCTGGACTTGATCCCCAGCACCAAAACCAAAACATCATGTGAGGAAGAAAGTAAGAGCTGTAATGTACCCAGGGGGACAAAAGAAGAGGTTGCCCCAGTTCCCAAGGAGTGAGACTGTCCTTGAATCAGAGAAAGATCTGGAAGACTTGAAAGGCTGGTGTGGGATAGATGCAGGCATTAGAGGAATTGGAGGGCTTGCTGAGGGAGAAGACCCTTCTCTGTCTGTCCTGTGTTTTTATCATGGGTGTGGTAGGCACATCCACTGGATGAAGAAGGGCAGGAAGGGGAGAATGATGGATGCTGGGAGACAGGATGAGTTACTGATCCCAGATTGTTAACATAAATAAGATTCCCTGGAGATGCTGAGGGCCAACCCAGGTTGGAGACAAGATTCTGTAGAAGCCCACACTAAAAAGTCTGCCTTTAGAGTCTTGCATTTTGTCCAGAAGCAAAAGATGACTGAGATTTCGGGTATGTGAGATATCTGAATTTCAGACCTTAGAATTATAGACCTGAGCTGGGGGAAGCTGACATTCCAAGTTGAGGAGAGCAGCCCTAAGTAAGCAAATACCACTAGGAAAATTCTGTTGGTGAGTATAGTGAAGAGAACTTTCCTGAGGATTTGTGGGGGCAGGAGAAATAGGGTGTTGGCATGGGCAGGATTCCTGACAGTTCTAGCTGATAGACTCAGAGTTGAGCTGGTTTTAAAGGATTTCGGAGGCTTAGGGAAAGTGATCTTTGGATAGAGTCTCCTCTCTATCATCATTAATTTTGAGGTGCCAGGAATTGAACCCAGGACCTGATGTATGCTAGAAAGTGCTCTACCACTCAGCTATACCCACACCCCAAGTCTCCTCTGGGTTGTATCCAAAGTAGTATGCTTTTTCATTCAAAGCCTTGGTGACTGTTCTTTGAGCTCATGGAAGGGTCCACAGGGTGGCAGTATTGTGGTTTTGTTACCACATTCTATGGACTAGTTAGGCTCAGAAATTTTATGGTAAGTGTACCCAGAAGTCACAGGGCTCCAGAGGCCTGATTCATGTGGACCAAATTCATAAGAGATGGATGTATAAATAAGAAATCAGAATGCTGTTTTCAGAGAAAACTGTCAAGCAGACCACACATTTATGCTTCCTAATCAGGAAATCCTCTCCTTAAAGCCAAAATTATAGTCAGAGCCCTGTCACTGGGTTCTGAGAGTTTAAGGGATTCAATAACAGTGTTCTTAAAGTTTAAAAAGAAATCTGATGAACCTTTTTCCTAGGGGGGAATAACTACTACAATAATTTGAATTATTTTTATTATTATTATTATTTTTTAACTAAGGATTGAACCCAGCATGCTTTACCACTAAGCTATATCCCCAGTACTACTTCTTTTCTTTTTTTGGTATCGGTGATGGAACCTGGGGTACTTAACCACTGAGCCATATCCCCAGCCCTTTTTTTTTTTTTTTCTCACTAAATTGCTTAGGGCTTTGCTAAATTGCTGAGCCTGGCTTTGAATTTGCAATCCTCCTGCCCCACCTCTGGGTGGGATTACAGGCATGCACCACAGTTTTTTTTTTTTTTTTTTTTGGTTGTTGTTGTTTGTTTGTTTTTGTTTTTACTTTTGAACCAGGGTCCCGCTAAATTGCCCAGGTTGACCTTGATGCCTCCTTCATCAGCCTCTTGAGCCCCTGGAATTACATAAATTGACTAGTACATTGTATTTGCATGTATCCATATACATATATAAAATGAAACAAGCATTTATAGAAACACTGTAATGTTCAGTGGCTGATGTTTATTATTTCTTTTTTCTTCTTCTTCTTTTTTTTTTTTTTGGTACCAGGGATTGAACTTGGGGGCACTTAACCACAGAGCCACATCCCTGGCCCTATTTTTTGTATTTTATTTAGAGAAGAGTCTCACTGAATTGCTAAATGCCTCACTATTGCTGAGGCTGACTTTGAACTCCTGATACTCCTGCCTCAGCCTCCCGAGCTGCTAGGTTTACAGGTGTGAGGCACCACACCCGGCTTGTATTGTTTGTTTTTTAAAAGATATGATTAGGGTTCATAAATTGACTTTTATCCCATTTTGAGTTAGTGTTCTAGGACACTAGACAGTGAAGGATACACCTGCCCCCAAGAACCAGTGGTTGGAATTTTTAAAATGTTTTAATTAGTTATACATGACAGTAAAATACATTTATATACTTTGATATATCATACATAGATGGGATATAATTTCTCATTTTTCTGAGTGTACATGTTGTAGAATCATATTGGTCATGCAGTCACATATATACATAAAGTAATAATGTCTATTTCGTTCTACTATCCTTCCTATTCCCACATCCCCTCCCTTCTCCTTCACTTCCTCTACCTAATCTAAGGTAATGCTATTCTTCTTTAGTGTCTCCCCCCATTGTGAATTAGCATCCCCATATTAGAGAAAACATTTGGCCTTTGGTTTTTGGGGATTGGCTTATTTTGCTTAGGATTATGATATTCTTCTTCTTTAAAACTGAGTAATATTCCATTGAATATACATACCACAAATTCTTTATCCATTCATCTATTGAAGGATACCTTGGTTGGTCAGTTATTGGAATTTGAGGGTCCCATCTCCCTTTCCCTTAATTGGAGGCAATTATTTAATTAATTAAGTCTCAATTTTCATTTTTATGTGCATCCTGGGTTGACTTCTCCTTTTCTTTTGATTTGTTGATGTCCTCAGTAAGGTTTGAGGAAGGTGAGCTCTGGAGAGTCCCTTCTCCCTACTTGGGTCTCTTGTTTGTTTTATAGTTCTATTCTCTGGATGCAGATTTTTATTTGTTTTGAGACTTCCTGGTTTTTGTTTGTTTTTGTGATACTAGGGATTGAACCTGTGGCCTGGCATATATTATTTAAGTGCTCTACCACTGAGTTCTATTTCTGAATTCTTGAAAAGTGAGAGGAGCATCTTACCTTTGACTTTTTTCACTGGGCTTATGAGCAGAGTAGATAAGAACCAGGCACAAATAATGCTTTTTTTTTTTTTTTTTTTTTTTTTAGTACTGGGGACTGAACTGAGGGCTCTCTACCACTGAGCTACTACATTCCCAGCCCCATTTTTTAAGTTTTTAATACAGGGTTTCACTATGTTGCCAAAGCTGGTCTTGGACTTGCAAACCTCCTGCCTCAGTCTCCGGAATCACTAGGATTACAGGTATGCACCAGAGCACTGAGCAAAAATAATTCTCTGGGGTTGATTCATCTTCTCAAGAAAAGGATTTCTGGTGACATATGCCTATAAGCCCAGTGACTTGGGAGTCTGAGGCATGAGAATCACAAGGTTCAAAACCAACCTGGGCAATTTAGGAAGAGCTTGTCTCAAAATAAAATAAAAAAGGCTGGGAACGTAACTCTACTGGGGTAGAGCATTTGTCTAGCTTGCATAAAGCCCTGGGTTCAATCCCTAGTACTGCCTAAAAAGAGCCAAAAAAAAAAAAAAAAAGAAAAAGAAAAAAAGAAAGAAAGAAAGAAAGAAATTCTGAGAGATGAATTGGCATTGGGGCTGGCCTAGGTATATGGAAGAAACTGCACTTCAAAGAAGAGTTGATTCCCATGCTTGGAAACTCTCCTCTCTCCTTGCAGGGTCTCCTCTCCATCTAGGTCCTTCATTTTCTCTGGGCACAGTGCTTTTACCCACTTCTGAGACTGTCACATCTGACTTCTCCCTCCTTAGCCTCCCTGTAATGTTTATGTCCAGCATCCTGTAGGTGTCTTCTTATTTATGTCATAACATGTAAGCCCCAGTATCTCAACTTGATTGTGACTTATCTCAGACTGGCTAATGCCTGGTATATTCAGCAGGTAACAAGTGAGACAAGTGTGCTTGTTCTTGGTGTCCTCAAATTTTGCAATACAGGGACTGTGTGTGGCTCAGTGGTAGAGCAGAGCGCCTGCTTAGTATGCTATAGAAATTGGATTGGAGGATTTCAATCCCTAACACCACAAAAAAGCAAAACCAAAACCAAAAAACCTACATATGAATAATTTGAAAATGCTGCCTAAATTCTGTTTTTAGACCCTGACCTCTAGGATCCTAATTCTGTGCTGCCTGGTAGGGTGAGGAAGCTGCAAAGTTAACTAGCCCCACTCTTTCTGCCCCCTCCTGGTGATTCTAATGCAGATGGCCTGATTCAGACCACATTTTGAGAAAGAATAGGGCAACCTGGCCTTTACAAAGCATTTATTTTACCTGCAACATCTTATTTGAGCCTTGCAAAACCAGTTTTGGAGAAGATGGTAATTCATTTTACAGATGTGGAAACTGAGGCACAGAAAGGTCAAAGAACTTGATTAAGGTCACATTGGTTGTCAGGAGTGACCAGATAGAAGCCAGGGCTCCTAAATTGAAATGCTATCCTCATTGTGTCAGGCTCTAGGATCATCATGGCAGCCTAAGAGAGCATCTGGTTTCAGTGTTAGGACTTTCTGAGGAAAACATATCCCCTAGGATGGGCTGAGCTGATGCTTGACCTAGACTGGAACTGGCCCCTGGAGGGGAGTAGCTTCCTGTGATGCAACCCCTGACAGCCTTCTTGGTATGGGGCCTGGAGAGAGAGACTTTAACACTTGCAGAAGCTGAGGGAAGCAGAGAGGGAGAAAATGGCTGAGGGGGTATGGGCCTTGGTTTGGATGAAGGCTGTTACTTTTATGGTGAGCAAGATAGGGGTGTTTTGGGGGGATGCTGAGAAATTAGATTGGAAGGCCAGAGAGAAATGTCAGAGTAATGGTTTTCCTGTTCCATCCTCCCCACACCTTCTGTGGTGAGTTATTTCTGCTTCCTGAGCCAGTGGTGGAGAGTGATGGGGGCAGGCCTGGCTCCCATCTTGTCTCCTCACTCTGCCCAGTCCCCAGCAGCCCCTGGCCAGCCTTTCCAGAAGGTGGAGGGAGGGCTGCTGGGATTCCAGCTTCTTGTTGAGGCTGAGGGGGATGGGATTTGGCCGTTTATTCTAGCCTGACCCAGGAACAAAGGCCTCTTGCAACGGAGAGTCCAGGCCTTAATGCCCCCCCCCCCCCCCATTAGCCAGAGTAAGGGGGGTGGGGGGGCATCCACACATTAACAACTAAAAACAGTCTGCACTGGAATTCTTTTGCTAAGCTTCGTTACCTCCCCCTTCTAGGTCGCGGGCTGATTCAGGGCCGGGGGATGATGTTGATGGACTATCCTGGCTGCTGGGCTCCCATTGTGTTACTAATGCTTGATAACAAAGGCTACTTGCCTCTAGCAACAGTCGCTGGGCGGGTCTTATCTTCTGGGCTCCAGTCCCTGCCCCCACAGCCAGAATCTGAGGCCCAGATTGGGTCCCATGGAGCTCTTGGAAGATCAAGAAACTACCAACAGGCAACTGCCCTTCCCTTCTGATGGGAGAGTTTAGGAGAGAGACATGGCAGTGGCCAGAGAACCCATGGTGGTCCTTCCCAGACATTTTATTTTTTTGGTAGTGCTGGGGATTGAACCCAGGGCCTGGTGAATGCTGGGCAAGCACTCTACCAATTGAGCTATATCCCCAGGCCCCCAGACATTTTCTTGACTATCACTTATATAACAAGCCCCAGTAATGCCCCCAGTCTTGTGCTTTTCTTGGATTCTTAGCAAAAACTCTTCACTGAAAACTCTACCTGGCTCCCCACACTGAACAATGTGTCCCATTATTGATGTCACCAATGTCATGAATATTTACTCTATTAACTGCTCCCCTCTATAATTGTGCTACTTACTTATCTGTGAAATTCAAGAAAAAGTAGGTCTTAACTCAAGCTGAACATTATATATGTATTGCCTGAGAAGGTGAGGGGGAAAAAAACAGGTTGTAACAGTCCCTGCCCCCAGATACTCTGATTTGATTGGCTGGAGTGGAACTCAGGCATTTCCCCCTCCTTGGGTATTGCCCATGTGTCCCCAAGGGTGAGACTTTGAGACCCCCTAGACTATCACTAGAATAATAGTGACAGTTCCATAATTTTTCAATTCTTTAATTAAACTGTAGATAAAAACTGGGACTCATGGTAGAGTGCTTACCTAGCATGCCCGAGTCCCTGAGTTTCATCACTACCAGCATAAAAAAAAAAAAAAAACACCCCAAACTGCTATATCCAGGTCATATGGCTTGAATATGGCTATGGGACACTGAGTGGCACACCCCTGTAAATCCCAGCAACTCAGGAAGCTGAAGCTGGAGGATCACAATTTTTTTTTTTTTTTTTTAAAGAGAGAGTGAGAGAGGAGAGAGAGAGAGAGAGAGAGAGAATTTTTAATATTTTTATTTTTTAGTTCTTGGCGGACACAACATCTTTGTTGGTATGTGGTGCTGAGGATCGAACCCGGGCCGCACACATGCCAGGAGAGCGCGCTACCGCTTGAGCCACATCCCCAGCCCGGAGGATCACAAATTTGAGGCCAGGTTCAGCAACTTAGCAAGCCCTATCTCAAAATAAAAAATAATAAAGATCTAGTAGCTCAGGGATAGAGTGCTCCTGGGTTCAATACCCAATTTTCAAAGCAAAACAAAAACAGTACAGTGAACTTATCTCCAAACAATTGGTGGAGAAGGTCCTGGAGATTGAACCTGGGGCCTTGCAAATGCTGTGCATATGATCTACTGCAGAGCTATACCCCCACCCCCCTATGAGTAGCACAGTAGCTTTCTGTATGACTTTGTCTTAAGATAAAAGATTGACACTACCTACTTGTACTTAGAAACAGTAAAATTCTTAGATATTAACTCATCTTCCCAGAATAACTGCAGGTTTACAGTGTTTTTCTAGATCTGGTGATAAGATTTATAATCATGAAAACATTATTATCAAATAGTTATAATTTCTCCCAGCTACTTGGGAGGTTGAGGTAGGAGGATAAGCAAGTTCAATGGCAGCCTTAGCAAGATCCTGTCTCAAAATAAGAAAAAATAAAAGTCTGGGAATATACCTCAGCGGCACAGCTCCCTTGGGTTAAATCACCACCAAAAAAAAAAAAAAAAAAAAAAGTTATTATTTCTGAATGCTTTACAAATATTAACTCACAAACATTTGATCTTACAATAATCCTCTCAGGCATGACTGACTGAATTCAGATTCTCCCTTGGGAGCCTGAATCCAGAAGGCCGACCAGAAGCCTCCAACCTGCTGAGTCCTTCTTCAGATGCCTGCCTTCAGGAGCAGAGTCAATCCACACTGGCTGCGCAGCAGTGAGGAGTGGCAGGTCTCCCCAACCAGAGGACCTCCCTCTCCTTGCAGGGTATTGGGTCCAAGGCACGCCTGTCAAACCTGCAATTTCTGTGCCAGAGGTCAGGGCTACAGAGGTACAGGGCCCTGGCAACCCTAGAGGAGATTGACTGGGGCAGCAGGAAACTTAGAAAATGCTCTGAAAGGTGTTTCAGCATCTGCAACCCAGGGAGCCACATCCTGCCTTCTTGGGCTCTGTGCTGTGGGAACAATCATTGTGCATGGAATCTGGGAAGGTAGGGGTCCCAGCTTCTCCAGTGATAAGCACAGGAATGTCAGGATGGATGATTTGGCACCACTACCATTTCAAGTCCCTGTCAGGCTCCTGGTTGCATCATTTGCTGATCTCTGCATATTTGATTAATAATTGTCATTTTTTTTCTTTCTTTTGCCTCCCATCTATTCTGCTAGCACAGCCCCTCCCTGCACTCCTCCAGCATTCATCTGTTCATCCATTCCCTAAGACATGTGCAAGGTGGCACTCTACTGCTGAGCCACAACCCCAGCCCCAGACTTTTAATTTTTTATTTTGAGGGAGGATCTTGCTAAATTGCTTAAAGCCTCACCAAATTTCTGGGGTTGACATTGAACTTGCAATCCTCCTGCCTCAGCTTACTGAATCAATGGAATTATATGCATGTGTCACTGCACCTGGTGGGGTGTGCCCCTGAAAAGGATTGTGGAGCACTAGTCACTTTTTGTTTTCTTCCTGGCTAATAGGAGCTTCCTCTGTCCTGAGCTCTTGCCATGACTCACCAGGGAATTTGAGAAGGTTGAAGTCCCAGCTTCTCCAGTGATAAACACTGTATGATAAGGGACTCACCACAGTCCCAGAAGCAAAAAGGAAGAGACCATGAGCTGAAATCTCCAAAATTGTGATCCCAAACAAACCTTTCTTTTCTTTTCTCTCTCCTGCTCCACTACTGGGGATTTAACCCTGGTGCATTTTACCACTGAGCTGCATCCCCAGACCTTTTTTATATTTTATTTAGAGACAGGATCTCACAAAGTTGCTGAGAGCCTTGCAAAATTGCTGAGGCTGGCCCTGAACTTGCAATCCTCCTGCCTCAAACTCCCAAATTGCTGGGATTACAGGCATGCGCCACTGTGCCTGGCAGTCTTTCATCTCAGGTTTTCATTATTATCTCAGGTATTTGTTGTGGTAGCACAAAAGTAGTAGACTAGGGCTTGGTAATTTTAAATTTCCTGTGGCCAGTATTCTTAAGATAATATTGATTTATGAAGTACTAACTTGAATGCTATAGGAGAGAAGGTGGGCTGATTAAAACTACATGAACTTCACCCTCAGGAGTTTCTAATCCAGTTGGGGTTCATGGGCAGGTGGCTCAGATAACGTCAGAGCCGTGAAGGCATAGGACAAATTTCTATTCTTCCCTGCTGCAAACCAGCTGGGAGATGTTAAGATGACTTTAAGTAACAATTTTGAGTTGGGTTATGGTTCTCAAACTTTCTGGCTCCAGAACCACTTTACATTCTTAAAACATTTTAAGGATCTTAGAAAAGTTCGATTTGTGTGGATTATATCTGTTGTTATATTCTATATTAGATATTAAAATTTGAGAAAATCTTCAAAAATTCAAGACTGCACAAGCACAGGAGACATTACCTCTTAGAATGATATCATCACACCTGATGCAACTTCAGGAAAATTCTACTGTACTTTCATGAGAGAATGACAATGAAAAAGATAGATAACATCTTAAAATTACTATGAAAAGAGGGTTGTAGGGCTGGGGATGTGGCTCAATGGTTGACTGCCTGTGAATTCAACCCTCTGTACACCCCTGCCCCCCCCCCAAAAAAAAAAAAGAATCAGCCCTTACATATTATTTCACTCTACAGTCTCTGCAAAAGCTCCTACCTCTTGTCTTGACCCTCAACTGCCCATGAACCCCTTGGCAGAGTTTCGACCTAGCCAAGCAACAGGGAAGGGTAGGAGATGCAGGGAATGAACACTCCCGCCCAGTTCTCACAGCAGCCGGGCTACCCAGGAGATTTCAGCCTTCCAAGTGGACATTGTAGGGACCCTTTGTTTCTGCAGTGCTGTGGGTGAAACTGGGCTTCATGCATGCTATCCAAGTGCTCTACCACTAAATTACCCCACCTCCCACCCCAGGGAGTTTCCTTATAAACTTTTCCATTATGCAGTTCTTCTGCATTTTTTTTCTTTGTCTTACTCATACCCTTTTCTTACTGTGCCCTAACCATGTCACAGTTGGTCTTCCCAGTGGCTGGCTCTACCAGGAGGTAGGAAGTAGTAGGGAGGATAGGGGCTGGATAGTGGGGAGATGACATGAATTTTAGGATTATAATTTCTGGCCTGTATCTCCTCTTCAGCAGACCTGTTCTTCATTCATCACAACCCTCTGTCCTTGTTGAGCACCCACACCATCTGCCAGGCACTGTTCTGGGTGTGGCATAGGCATACCCCTCAGCCTCAGGGCATCCAAGGGTGTTATCCCAGTGGGGTTAGGACTATTCATATAGCAATAAAGAACGAGTCAGAGGCCATAGGAGACATTGGACAAGCCAGGCACTGTGGCACAATCCTGTAATCCCAGCAGCTCAAGAGGCTGAGGCAGAAGGATTGCAAGTTCAAGCCTCAGCAATTTAGTGAGGCCCTGTCTCGAAATAAAAAATAAAAAGGGCTGGAATGTAGCTCAGTGGTCAAGAAAAGGTGTTTTAGTCAGCTTTTTTACTGCTGGGACTAAAAGACATAATAAGAACAATTTTTAAAAATTTTCAATTTGTTTTTATTAGTTATACATGACAGTAGAATGCATTCATGCACTTTGATATATCATACATAGATGGGATATAATTTCCCATTCCTCTGAGTGTATATGTTACAGAATCATATTGGTCATGTGGTTATAATATATATATACATACATACATACATACAATATTATGTCCGTTTCATTTTACTATCTTTCCTATCCCCATATTCCCTCCCCTTCCCTCCTATCACTTCCCTCTACCTAATCTAAGGTAACACTATTCTTCCTTAGTGCCCCCCTGCCTTATTTTGAATTAGCACCTGCATATTAGAGAAAAAATTAGGCCTTTGGTTTTGTGGGATTGACTTATTTTGCTTAGCATGATATTCCCCAAATCCCATCATTTACTGGCAAATACCATAATTTTACTCTTCTTTAAAGCTGAGTATTATTCCATTGAGTATATATACCACATTTTCTTTATCCATTCACCTATTGAGGGACACTTAGGTTGGTTCCATAGTCTAGCTATTGTGAATTGAGCTGCTATAAACATTGATGTGGCAGTGTCACTATAGTATGTTGATTTTAAGTTCTTTGGGTATAAACCAAGGAGTGGGATAGCTGGGTCAGATGGTGGCTCCATTGCCAATTTTCTAAGGACTCTCTATACTATTTTCCATAGTAACAGACTGCACCAATTTGCAGTCCCACCAACAATGTACCTTTTTCATCACATTCTCACCAACATTTATAGTTGCATGTATTCTTTTTTTTTAAGTTGTAGATGGACACAATACCTTTATTTTATTTGTTTATTTTTATGTGGTGTCAGGGATCGAACCCAGTACCTCATGCATGTTAGGCAAGCGCTCTACTACTGAGCCACAACCCTGGCCCCAGTTGCCTGTATGCTTGATTATTGCCATTCTGACAGGAGTGAGATGAAATCTGAGAGTAGTTTTGATTTGCATTTCTCTAATTGCTAGAGATGATGAACATTTTTTCATATATTTGTTGATCAATTGTATCTCCTCTTCTGTGAAGTGTCTGTCCAGTTCCTTAGCC
The DNA here is from genome assembly GCF_045843805.1 of Urocitellus parryii. NCBI lineage: Eukaryota > Metazoa > Chordata > Mammalia > Rodentia > Sciuridae > Urocitellus > Urocitellus parryii. The sequence goes on along the minus strand of NC_135535.1, from coordinate 119,524,466 downwards.
CATTTATTGACTGGGTTATTTGTTTTTTGGTGTTAAGTTTTTTGAGTTCTTTATATATCCTATAGATTAATGCTTTATCAGAAGTACATGTGGTAAAGATTTTCTCCCAATCTGTAGGCTCTCTCCTCACTTTATTAATTGTTTCCTTTGCTGAGAAGAAGCTTTTTAATTTGAATCCATCCCATTTATTAATTCTTGATTTCACTTTTTGCGCTTTAGGAGTCTTGTTAAGGAAGTCAGATCCTAGGCTGATGTGGTGAAGATAGGGGCCTATTTTTTTTTTTTTTTGTTCTGTTAGGTACAGGGTCTCAGTTCTAGTGCCTAAGTCTTCGATCTACTTTGAGTTGATTTTTGTGCACGGTGAGAGAGAGACATTTAATTTCACTTTGCTACATATGGATTTCCAGTTTTGCCAGCACCATTTGTTGAATAGGCTATATTTTCTCCAGTGAATGTTTTTGGCACTTTTTTCTACTATGACAAAACCATATTTATGTGGGTTTGTCTCTGTATCCTCTATTCTGTACCATTGATCTACAAGTCTATTTTGGTGTCAATATCATGCCGTTTTTGTTACTATATCTCTGTAGTATAATTTAAGGTCTGGTATTGTGGTGCCTCCTGCTTCACTTTTCTTGCTTAGGATTGCTTTAGCTATTCTGGGTCTCTTATTTTTCCAAATAAATTTTATGATTGCTTTTTCTATTTTTTTGAAGAATGTCATTGGGATTTTAATAGATCTGTATAATACTTTTGGTAGTATGGCCATTTTGGTAATATTAATTTTGCCTATTCAGGAGCATGGGAGATCTTTCCATCTTCTGAGGTTTCCTTCAATTTCTTTCTTTAGTGTTCTGCAGTTTTCATTGTAGAGATCTTTCATCTCTTTTGTTAGATTGAGTCCCCGTTTTTTTTTTTTTTTGTTTTGTTTTGTTTTGTTTTTTTGAGGCTATTTTGAATGGAGTAGTTTTCCTAATTTCTCTTTCAGTGGATTCATTGTTGATGTATAGGAATGCGTTTGATTTATGGGTGTTGATTTTATATCCTGCTACTTTGCTGAATTCATTTATTAGTTCTGAAAGTTTTCTGGTGGAATTTTTGTATCTTCTAGATATAGAATCATGTCATCAGCAAATAGTGATAGTTTGAGTTCTTCTTTACCTATTTGTATCTCTTTAATTTCTTTCCTTTGTCTAATTACTCTGGCTAGAGTTTCAAGGATGATGTTGAATAGAAGTGGTGAAGAAGACATCCTTGTCTTGTTCCAGTTTTTAGCGGTAATGCTTTAAGTTTTTCTACATTTAGAATGATGTTGGTCTTGGGTTTAGGATATGTAGCTTTTACAATGTTGAGGTATGTTTCTGCTATCCCTAGTTTTTCTAATGTTTTGAACATAAAGATGTGCTGTATTTTGTTAAATGTTTTTTCTGCATTAAGATGATCATGATTCTTGTTTTTACAAGTCCATTAATATGATAAATTATGTTTATTGATTTCTGTATGTTGAACCAACGCTGCATCTCTGGGATGAATCCCACTTGATTGTGGTGCACTATCTTTTTAATATGTTTTTGTATGCGATTTGCCAGAATTTTATTGAGAATTTTTGCATCTATGTTCATCAGGGATATTGGTCTGAAGTTTTCTTTCCTTGATGTGTCTTTGTCTGGTTTTGGTATCAGAGTGATATTATTCCAAACTCATTCAATGAGTTTGGAAGGATTCCCTCCTTTTCTATTTTGTGGAATACTTTGAGGAGTATTGGTGTTAATTCATCTTTGAAAGTCTTGTAGAACTTGACTAAGAATCCATCTGGTCCTGGGCTTTTCTTGGTTGGTAGATTTTTGATGGAATTTTCTATTTCATTACTTGAAATTGATCTATTTAAATCATGTATCACCTCCTCATTCAGTTTGGATAAGTGATATATATCTCTAGAAATTTGTCGATGTCTTCAATATTTTCTATTTTATTAGAGTATAAGTTTTCAAAATAGTTTCTAATTATCTTCTGTATTTCAGATGTATCAGTTGTGATATTTCCTTCATCATTTTGTATTTTAGTAATTTGAGTTTTCTCTCTTTTTCTCTTCATTAACATGGCCAATAATAACAATTTAAGGAAAAAAAGTTTATTTGGGGGCTCATGTTTCAAGCAGTCTCAGTCCATAGTCAACTGGCTCCATTTCTTAAGGACTCAATGGGAGGCTGAACATCGTGGTGGGAGAGTGTGGTAGAGGAAAGTGGCTCAAGACATGAAGATCAGGAAGGAGAGAGACTCCACTCTCCACATACAAAATATTTATACCCCAAAGGCATACCTCCAATGCCTACCTCTTCTAGCCACACCCTCCCTGCTTAGTTACTACTCAGTTAATCCCTATCAGGGGATTAATTGACAGATTGGTTTAAGGCTCTCATCACCCAATCATTTCTCTGCTAAACCTTCTTGCATTGTCTATACACGAGCTTTGGGGGGACACCATACATCTAAACCATAACAAAAGGAACACACAGTACAACCCAGTTTTAGAGATGACAGGTGGTTGGGAATGAAGTTTTGCTCTGCACCCCTCTGATGTCTACTTGGAACCATGTTTTGTTCACAGGTATATGAACTGAATGGGGAGATCCACGACCAGTTGTGGGTAGTGAGGGCTTACCAAGAAGTGGCTGACGAGTTTAAAAGGACTCATCCTGAATTTATGGGATTCAGACTCATTTTTTCGGATTACAGGTGAGAGAATATGGCTGACGCTGCTAGAGTTGAGAGAACAGGATAGAGGCACTGTGCTGGGAGGGGAGCAGAGACGAGGAGTAAGGTTGGAGGCTGGGGTTTATCAACCCAGGGACTGATGCCACAGGGCTGTGGGTTTGGTGTGTGCATTTTTTTGTGAGTGCAGAAGTGAAGATCTACTTTGAAATCCCTCTAGTTGGGGTCTTCACAAACAAACTGAAATGAAAAACTGTGGCATTTTCCCAGATAATTCTAAACTATGAGGCCACACTGGCCAGGGTGATGATAGGTATGATATTTTTGCCTGAATGTTAGGATAATTGGCCCACATTTTTGCTTCCATTTGTTTATTTGTTTTGGTACCAGGGATTGAACCCAGGTGTGCTTAACCACGAAGCCACATCCCCAGCCCTTTTTTATATTTTATTTAGAGACAAGGTCTTGCTGAGTTGCTTAGGGCCTCAGTAAATTGCTAAGGTTGGCTTTGAACTTGGATCCTCCTGCCTCAGCTTCCGGAGCCACTAGGATCACAGGTGTGCAACACCACACTCAGTCTTTTTTTCCATTTATTGCTGGGGTTTTGCCTAATGTCAGCTGCCTGCTGTGTGTGGCCGTGTATGAGGTCTTGATAGGTCACAGGCCCTGTGTGACACTGGCTCAGGTCTGTATGTGGAGACCCCACAATGGCCATGTGTGCATGATCTAGGGGGACAGTGAAGAAAGACCCACTGCTTCCCCAGTCGTACGTGGAATGCTTTGTAGCTTAATTTTGCCGAATGAAGAGCTCTGCCCTTAAACTGAAGATCTTATGTGGTGTGACCTGTTCCCTAGCCAGAACCATGCAGAAGGCAGGCAAATAGATGTCACTCTGAGTCAGGGGCACCAGTGGGATTGGGTAGGCAGTTCTCCATCTGCTCCACCCACCCATGAGGCTGGGCTGTGGAGAGCCATCAGACTTACCAAAAGCCAACTCCCCAGTCCTGTCCCCAAGTTCTCCTCTTTCCTGTTGGGAACTGCAGGAGCTGAGCCCCTTGCCTGTGTGCTAGTCCTTCCCCCAACCCCAAGAAGAAACTCACAGGATGAACCAACATGATTGCTCCTTGACACCAGTGGTCCCCTCCCAGGGCCAGTGGTAGGAAGGGGTGAGGGCTGACCTGAGGGTCAGTGCCCTCCATGTCCCCTTAGGCTCTGTAAGACGCCATGGATGGGAGTTAGGCAGGACTTCTCACCACCCACAGGACAGAGGATTAGAACAAGTGACCCAGTAGCTGGGCAGAGACCTTTGTGCCATTGTGACTATACCAGCCTTTTGTCACTTAGTACTTTTGTTGTGTGTCTGCTTACCTAACCTGGCCCATGGACTTGAAGGGAGAAGGTACAGAGGGAAGTGAGACAGCTTGGGTCGACGCTTTCTGGAGTGCCCAGGGTTTTGCTGACTTAATCAGCAAATGGCCAAATGGTGACCTGGTCCAGTTCCTCCATCAGGGATTTGGGTGGATTGTAGCATTTTGCAGGCGTCCAGTGGACAGAGGACCTCCACGTTTCATGACCCACCCTGCAGGGATGTAGAGCGTACCTGGAACGGGCCCGATTTTGCCTCATGAAGTGGAATTTTCCCCATGGGTCCCCTTATCCACCTACTTCTCAGAGGCTGTGGGTCTCCCTGGAGCCAACAGGGCTCCTGGTCAGGAATGATTTGGTTGGGCTGGGGTCATGTGTGTGGTTTTGTCAGGGGCTGGCTGCTGAATACTTTGACCTAAGCAAGCTCCAGGCAATGATTCTGTTCATGCTGCCATCTCCCAGCTTCTCTCTGTCTCTCTCTCAGGACCAAAAGCTTGGCTCTCATTGCACATTCTGTCCGAACTGCCATCAGACTTCGAGAAGTATTCCCTGACATCATAGCAGGGTTTGACCTGGTAACCAACTCTGTGAAGAGAAGGGGGGAGTGTGGGGTTGCCTGTGGCAGGCCAAGTAGGCTGTTCTTTGTAAAGGAGACACCTTGTACAGAGCAGTGCTCACCAACACCCTGGGGCTGTGGCTGCCGACCCAGCAGAGCTGGCAGGGTTTAGCACTGACCCTCTCTCAGAGGCTGTGGGTGATGGCAGCCATGGGAGAAAAGAAAGCAGAAAAGCCACATGGCTAAAAAAGAAAGTTCTAGAATAATAAAGGAATTCAGGGAGTTTAGACAACTATGGGCTTGTTCTACATTCCCCTACCTTCCACCCTTTTATTTAGACCAGTGGTTCACCTATGCTGGGTTTTTACAACGGTCACCTCCTATTGTAGTACACAGAAGGGAGCAATTTGAGATGGGGCTAGTAGCCCTGGGCAAGTTCTCCAGGATGGTGGGGCACAGTGGCCCATGCCTGTAATCCCATTGGCTCAGGAGGCTGAGGCAGGAGGATCACGAGTTCAAAGCCAGCCTCAGCAATTTAGTGAGGCACTCAGCAACTCAGTGAGACACTGTCTCTAAATAAAATATAAAAAAAAGGTCTGGGGATATTCTCTGGTTGAGAACCCGTGGGTTCCATCCTCAGTTCCAAAAAAGAAAAAAGAAAAAAAAAATTCTCCAGGATGTGGAATTTGTCCCTTCCATCTCCCTGCCTCAGCCTCTGGAGTTGCTGGGATTACAGGTGTGCACCACCAGCCTGGCCCTACCAGTCATCCTTAAGATTTTGTATGACTTAGGTCTCAAGAAGCAGTGGCAGGGGTAAGAGGAAGGCTGTTCCTAGGCTGCAGTGTATACTGCCAGCAAAGTCAGTCCTGTGCCAAGCCACATGTCCCCTCATGTCTGTCCTGCAGGTGGGGCGTGAAGATACCGGCTACAGTTTATATCACTACAAGGAGGCTCTGATGATTCCAGTCACATATGGTGTTCAACTACCTTACTTCTTCCACGCTGGGGAGACAGGTGAGCTGTAGTGGACACCAGTAGGGAAAAGGGGAGGTGGTCAACAGGAGAGATCCTCATCAGCTCTTGGGGTCCTGTGGCATGCAGGGGCATCATCTCTATGCCTTGTGGCATAGGCCACAGGCACTGTCAGACCCTTGCCCATTTTCAAAATCCTGTCAGCTGACTGTGGAAAGGGGATAAAGTACTCAATGACAATATATTATCAGGTACTTCATGTATATTATTTCTATTTCTCACCCCAATCTTCCTGGGAAGTGTTTCTATTTTTACTTTATAGACTAGTGTTACTGGTCCATAGTTAAAAAGAGTTGGTGAGTGCTGGGCGGGTGGCCCACACCTATAATCCCAGTGGCTTGAGAGGTTGAGGCAGGAGGATTGCTAGTTCAAAGCCAGCCTTGGCAATCTTAGGGAGGCCCTAAGCAACTTAGAGAGACCTTATCTCTAAATAAAATATAAAAAAGGGCTGGTGGGCTGGGGTTGTGGCTGAGCAGTAGAGTACTCACCTCGCACATGTGAGGCCCTGGGTTTGAGTCTCAGCACCACATAAAATAAATAAAGAAAATAAATGTATTGTGTCCAACGACAACTAAAGAATAAATATTTAAAAAAAAAAAGGCTGGGGATGTGGCTTAGAGGTTAAGCACCTGTGGGTTCAATCACCAGTACCAAAAAAAAAAAAAAAAAAAAAAAAAAAAAAGATCTGTGAGTAGTAAAACCTGAATTTGAATCCTTTCTGGTGATTTCCATCTTATAAATGAGTTATGATTGAGAAGTTAACTGACATACTCAAAGTCACACTAAAACTGACAGGACTGGGACTAGAACCAGGGCTGCTCTGTCCTCTTAGGGTATTGTCCACACTCATCAATGCCAAAGAGGAAAATCACCCTAAGAAGCCATAACTGCTATTCTTTCTGAAATATCTTTAGCCTAGCTATGTCTTTGTTCCCCAAAGCTCAATCCATGGGCTCACTCAGACAACTTTAAGTGCCTCCTCTATTGTAGTTCTTAAAGTGTGTAAACCATAAGACATATCGTGGCTGCAATTTCAGATCAAAAGGTAGATTAGGGGAGGCTGTCCCTATGGGGCCTAGAGGAGAGAAGATCTCTGCAGCACCTCCCTGCCAGACGCACAGGAGATCAAGAAGATAAGGGGGGGGGTAGCTTGACCTCACAACCAAACTTAAACCTTGCTTTATCATACCATCCGGTAGAGGAAGTGTCCCTGTGCATTCATCTCTTCTTCCTGACATTTGAGTCAATTTAGATCCAATTTAGATCAAAGTCTGCTCTGGGAGATTTCAAGAATTGTTCGTGAGGAATCGGGTAGGGGTATGGGGTTGTTAACCTTGAAGAGCTTATAGCCTAGTTGGGAAAATGATACTTACCGATGTGAAAAAATTTTTGGCAGTATAAAAACAGTGTAATACAGATCTAATCTAGTATGTATGGTCCTTGGAGACAATTTTGCCATGACTTGGGTATTTAATTCCCAAAAGTAATGTCCTCATTTAAAGGAAGAAAGTAAATATTTTATTTTATTTGGGTACTGGGGATTGAACTCAGGGGCTCTCAACCACTGAGCCACACCCCCAGCCCTATTTTATATTTTACTTAGAGATGGAGTCTCACTGAGTTGCTTAGGGCCTTGCTAATTTGCTGAGGTTGGCTTTGAACTCACAATCCTCCTGCCTTAGCCTCCCAAACCGCTGGAATAAGAGGTGTGCATCACCATGCCCAGGTAATTTTTCGACTTTATATGTGGATTAGTTAGGGTGCCTTTGGGTGCAAGAATGGAACACATACATCCAATGGATTGGGCCTATTTATTTATTTATTTATTTGAGAGAGAGAGAGAGAGAGAGAATTAATATTTATTTTTAGTTTTCAGCGGACACAACATCTTTGTTTGTATGTGGTGCTGAAGATCGAACCCAGGCCGTACGCATGCCAGGCCAGTGCGCTACCGCTTGAGCCACATCCCCAGTCCAGCTCATTTATTTATTATCACAAAATAAACAATCTCTGTTGTGCTCATTAAATTGATGATTTTTGCCCTGCTTGGGTGTTGGATGGTGAAGTCACATTCAGGTGTGACCATATCCAGTGAAGCAAAATATGAAACATTTTCATCCAGTGTATTTTTTAACATCTTTATTTTTTTTAAATTTATTTTTTATGTGGTGCTGAGGATTGAACCCAGTGCCTCACATGTTCAAGTGCTCTGCCACTAAGCCACTACCCCAGCCCCAGTGTATCTATTTTTATTAGGGAGAAATTCCAGAAACTCCCTACCAGAGCCAGGCGTGGTAGTATGTGCCTGTAATCCCAGCAGCTGGGGAGGCTGAGGCAGGAGGAACACACGTTCAAAGCCAGCAATTCAGCAAGGCCCTAAGCAAGTTAGTGAGACTCTGCTTTAAAATGAAAACTAAAAAAGTAGGCTGGGGATGTGGCTCAATGGTTAAGCACCTCTGGGTTCAATCCCCAGTACCAACCAACAAACTCCCACCCAGGCCAGCATTAGGACCGTCCTAGCTGCCAGGAAGGATGGGAGTCTGGATCTGTCATTTCACCCTGCAAAGAGGACCATGGCAGCAAGGAGAGTGCAGTGGGCATGGTTGGGGAGGAGGCTGCAGGAGCATCTGCTCTGGCTTTGTTAGTGGTGGTCATTGGAGTCTAGCAGTTGATGATGTCTCATGAACACTGTTAAATCGATAAAGGATCCAGGCACAGTGGTGCACACCTGTAATCCCAGCGACTCAGGAGGCTGAAACAGGAAGATTGCAAGTTCCAGGCCAGCCTTAGCAAATTAGTGAGGCCTTCCACACTTAGTCAAACCTTCTCTCGAAATAAAAAATAAAAAGAGTTGGGAATGTAGCTCAGGGCAGGCACCCCTGGGTTAAATCCCCAGTACTCACACACACACACACACACACACACACACACACACACACACGAACATCTCTAAATAAATAAATAAAATAAATGGATAAAATTTAAAAAGGGAAGAGGGGCAGAGGTTGTGGCTCAGTGGTAGAGGCCCTGGGTTCGACCCCCAGCACCACATAAAAATAAATAAATAAATAAACAATCAAACAAATAAATAAATAAAGATATTGTGTCCAACTACAACTAAAAAATAAATATAAAAAGAAAAAAGAAAAGGGATGAGGATATAGCTCAGTTGTAGACACACACATACATACACAATCTACAGAAGAAAGTAAATGCATATAGATAATTATACTGACATTATAAATAAAGAGTGTTCAGTATATTGTTGTAAAGATCATAAAGATCATTGTTGTAAGGGTTTTGCTACATACTAGTTGAACATCCTTGATCAATTTATAAAACCTATATAAGGGGCTAGGGGTGTAGCTCCGTGGTAGAGCACTTGGCTAGCATGCATGAGGCCCTGGTTTCAATCCCTAGCACCACAAAAAGTACCCAAACAATAACAACAACAGAAACCTATGCAACTTTCAACTTTCTCATCTGGTTAGTAAATAAAATAATATAGTAAGAGAGAGAACAGGCATACCATACCTCCCTTTAGCATAGTTAACAAGAAAAATATATGGTGTGTATGTTAATTTCTCCTTGTTGCCTGGGAGAGTTGGAGTGTTTACCTGTAGATGATCTATGGGTCAGATCCATCTATCCCTGTCAAAACTATCCTTTTTTCCCACAGACTGGTATGGTACTTCCATAGACAGAAACCTTATAGATGCTGTAATTCTGAATGCTACCAGAATTGGACATGGATTTGCTCTGACCAAACACCCAGTAGTCAAGGCTTATACTCAGAACAAGGACATCCCCCTAGAAGTGTGTCCCATCTCCAACCAGGTAGGCACAACCCTTGGGGCTGATCTTATGATCTTCTTGCCCCCACCTCAACCTCTGTTTTTACTTTTTCTCTATAATTTCTCTCTCCTTTACTTGTTCTTCCACTCTCCCTTATCCATTAATAAAGTTATTTAGGAATGGCCTTTTGCCTAAACCACTCATAATAAGGAGGCAACAGTCAGGGTCCTAATGGGTGGGGGAATTTGAGCAAAGCTATGCCCAAAGTGAAAGGGAACATCAGGCTTTTAGAAGTTAAAGGGGCCATGGGATATTGCTGCTTCCAGCTGTTTCTTGGGGCTGTTTGTGCATCTGTCTTGCTGTATTTGAGAGACTTCTCTGAGCAAGACTCAACAGTGAGTCAGACATTGGTGCTGCTGATAAAACTCTGGGAACATTAGGAAGAACATGGGAACTAGTTCAGAATGGGGATGGGGATAATAGAGGAGCTGAGTGAGCTCACAGCCTCACCTCCCTCGTGATGAGTCTTTTTACAGATCTGCCGATCAACATTTGCCTTTCTCCCATGCCTCCTACTGAACAGGTCATGAAACTCGTGTCTGATATGAGAAACCACCCAGCAGCTGCTCTGATGGCCTACGGGCATCCCATGGTGATCAGCTCTGATGACCCAGCTGTCTTTGGTGCTAAAGGCTTGTCCTATGACTTCTATGAGGCCTTCATGGGCATCGGGGGGAAGAGGGCTGACCTGAGGACACTCAAAAAGCTGGTCACAAACTCTATCAAGTGAGTGTCCTGTGTCTTTCCCTGAACCTGCCCCTCCCTACAGCTGTTTCTCTTTTCCTGCTTGGTAGTACAGGGTAGGGAACCCAGGACCTTGCCCATGATAGGCGAGCGCTCTACCACTGAGCCGCACCCCATCCCACCATTTGTTGGCCTTTCCTTAGAGATTTGAGACAGACACCTCAGTGGTTTCTGTGGTTCTCCACGTTGTCACTGGTTTGTTCTTGCTTCCAGACTGGGGAGATGTGTCCTCTGCAAGAATCTCAGGTCCCCTCCTGTTTCCTGTCCTATTCCCATTTCCTTCCCTGGGGCTGACCTGTGCTCTTCTTCTTGCAGGTATAGCTCCGTGTCAAAGACACAGAAGGACCTTTTTATGAAAGTCTGGAAGCTCAAATGGAATCAGTTCATAGATTATCTGGCCAGGAGGCCAAGGTGAAGAGAAGACGGCCACTTATCATCTCTGCCTCCCTCCACCGGCTTCTTCACCTTCTTTCAATGATTCTTGAACCCACTCCAGGAGAGCCTCCCCCTTTATTTCATAGCAAAACTGATCTTGTGAAGGTCATTGCTGGCCTGATATTGCTTGATTAGAAACACTGGACCAGATGTCCAAACTCATGTTTCTCAAATATTCTTTTAATCACAGTGACATCTGCTCTCTTGTTTTTGTCCTCTTTGCTGGCCACTGCTCCGGGTTTCCTTTTCCAGAGTCTCTTCTCTATATGGTTGGATTTCAGGACTCAATCTGGGTCTATTCTTCTAATCCTAATTGTGTGACCTTCATTCCTGCCTTTCTTTTTTTCCCCCCTCTCCTCCCTCTGAATTCATTTCTAGCTAGTCTCATCTATTCCTTTGATTTTTAAATACCATGGATTTGCTGATGATTCCAGAATTCATCGATTCACTTGGAAAGCTCACTAGGATCTCAGAAGCCTATCATGTGCCATGCTGAACTCTCAACCTTCTGGACCCTTTTTTAATTCTTTCCCTTGTCTTTCCGACCTTGGTAGACTGTATTTCCACCTATTCTCCCCAGTTGCTCAAAGCAGAAATTTTCAGGGAGATTCTTGATCCTGCTTTCTTTCCCACTTCCCACATCCAAATGTATCTCTAATCCCTCTGTGTCTTTTCTCCGTTAGCTGAGTCCCAGCCACTGTTATCCCCTTGCCTGAGGTTTCACAATAGCCTCCCAATTGATCCCCCTTTTGTTACCAGCAGCCTAGCTCAGGGGACCCTGCCTGGATCCTGGCTGGCTGGTTTCTGCCACCCTCCCACATAATAGGCAAAGGTTGGGAAAAAGAAAAGTAAACTTTATGTAGTTTGAGCAAACTGGGAAGAAGTAGCTAGATTGCTTTGTACCATTAGGTAACACTTTTCTTCTCTTTGTGCTTTCTGATTCATTTTTCACAGTTTAATTTTTTTAACTGTTAAAAAATTAAAATAAATCAGGATACTTTGTTGTTTACAACCCAGTGCACCGAGAATAAAACCCAAATGTTGCAGCAAGGCACAGAGCATCCTGTCTAATCTGGATCCCTTCCAGCATCATCCTACCCAGAAACCCCTAGTACACCAGAATCAGGCCACACTGGTCCTTTGTTCCCCAAGTGTCCCAAGCTGTACCCCCTGCCAGGGCTTTTTCTTATTCTCTCTGCTTGGAACATGCTCTTTCCATTCTTGTCTAATTCACTCCTGTTTACCCTTAAAGTTTCAGGCTCATGTCACTGTCTCAGGAGGTTTTCTCTGTCCCCTAAACTGTTATTCTGCCTTGAGGTACTTTGCTCTTTTCCATCACAATTCCTGCCACCATTTGTAATTGCATATTTATTTGTTTACAGTGTCACCTCACCAGGCTGTAAACTCTATGTGAGCAGGCACTGATGACTGTTTCTCACAAGCTACACATACTCAGAGCAAGCTTATTTATGTTCCCAAACCTAGTTAGTAGGTTAGCACTTAATAAAGGTTGTGTTGAATGCACAGGGGCATCTGTATCTGTGTTGTTGTTAGTTTTTTTTCTGTGTGTGTGTGTGGTGCTGGGGATTGAACCCAGGGCCTCACACATGCTAAGCACTTTAGCACTGAGTCATATTCCCCAAACCCCTCTGTATCTGCTGAGTTGATTGCTGAGATAGGAGGGAATATAGTCGTCTCTTCACCAAAAGGCCTCCTGTGATCAGATTCTGGCTCCTAGCCTGGTCTGTGGAGAAAGAAGGCAAGAAGCCAACTATTTTCTCAGTCAACTACAGGATATGAAGGAGAATCAAGAATTCTTATCCTGGGCGCTGTGGTGCCCCACCTGCAATCCCAGCGACTCTGAGGCTGAGGCAGGAGGATTGCAAGTTTCAGGCCAGCCTAGGCAATTTAGTGAGGCCCTATGCAGCTTAGCAAGACTCTATCTTAAAATAAAAAATAAAAAGGGCTGGGGATGTAGCTCAGTGATAAATTGCCCCTGGGTTCAATTCTCAGTGTGTGTGTGTGGGGGGGGGGGGAGAGAATTCCTTTAAAGTCCCTCGAGCTGGGAGGCTGAGGCAGGAGTCTTGCAAGTTGGAGGCCAGCCTCAGAAACTTAGGCTCTAAGCAACTTGGCAAGACCTTGTCTCAAAATAAAAAATGAAAAAGGCTGGAAATGTGGCTCAGTGGTTAAGCACTCCTGGGTTTAATCCCTGGTTAAAAAAAAAAAAAAGTCCCATGTAGATTTAAATCTCTTTCCATCTATCATCCATCCCCTGCATCTGAGGGCAGCATCCAGCCCTCTTTGCATTTGTAGTTTATTGCTGTTTGGCTCATGGTACTGGGAAAAAAGCCTTGCTGCCCACAGGTCCCCAACCACAAGCTATATCCAGGTGTAACTTGACCTCTAAGATCCCGTCTGATTCATTGCCTTCACCAATCCTGTAGATGCGCTTAGGTCCAAACTCAGCTGATTTACATTAATAACTGGTGAAAAAGGGACGTAGCAGAATGGGTTTTTGGAGCAGGTTGCCATGGCTACAGGGGCCTCCAGCAGAGGTGGGAGGTCTCTATCCTGGACTCGGTGTCTAATTTGGCAGGATGGACCAGCAAGTCTTTACTTCATGTTCAGTTCTTTTTTCTTTTCCTTTCTTTCTTCCTTCCCTTTTCACTCTCTTCTCCCAAATTCTTTTTTTCTTTTCTTTCTTTCTTTTTTTCTTTTTTCTTTTGCAGTATTGGGGATGGAAACAGAAGCACTCTACCACTGAGCTCCATTCCCAGCCCTTTGTAGTTTTTATTTTGAGACAGGGTCTGGTTAAGTTGCCCAAGCTGGCCTTAAATTTGTGATTCTCCTGCCTTAGCTTCCCAAGTGGCTGGGACTACAGGTGTATATCACTGTGCCTGGCTCAGATAGTGATTTTTTTTAGTTCCATTGTTTTTATTAGTTGCCACTTTATTGTAAGGAAGAACTTTTTCACTGTGTGGCTCATGGATTCTGATTTTACTCAATGGGCTAACATCCATTAATATTGGGTTCAGGGTGTATGTAGCTCAGCGTTGTAGTACTTGCCTAGCATATGTGAGGCCCTGGGTTCAATCCCTAGCACCACAATAAATAAAATAAAATAAATTCCATTAGTACTGTAACCCCAGCAACTTTAAGGCAAGAGGGTCACAAGGTCATCCTGGGCAATTTAGCCAAACCATCTCAAAAATAATAATTTAAAAAAAATGTCTGGGGATATAATACTTAGGGGAAATACTCAGGAGAAAAGCACTCTTAGGTTCAATCCCCAGTAACACTCTCCCCCCTAAAAATTAAAACCCACTAGTATCATTCATTTGTATGTTTACACTATCTCATCTTTAGTCATAGGATTCCTGTTAGGCTGGCTCCTGATAAATTCCTGTAATTTTGGTTTTTGCAAATCAGATATTGAATTTGGACACTGTACCACTGAGCTTCACCCCCAACCCTTTTTACCTTATCTTGAGACAAGGTCTTGCTAAATTGCCTAGGCTGGCCTCCAGGCTGGGATCCTCCTGCCTCAGCCTCCCTGGTAGCTAGGATTACAGGTTTGTGCCATCATGCTTTGCTGAATTCCTATAATATTTTGAGCACTTCCTTTTTTTTTTTCACTCACATGACGCAGGAGCAGGAGGATTGCTTGGATCCAGGAGTTTGGGGCCAGCTTGGGCAACATGAGAAGACTCTGAGCCTCCATCCCCCACAAAAAGTCTTTCAAATATATATAAACCTGGGGACATGGTGTCACAAAATCTGAATATAACCTGTTCTGGGTTCATTCTTCACTTGGTACAAGGAAAACACGGAGGAAGTAGGTTGAGTTGAAAAGTCTAGCTAAAATGAGGTAAAATTGGTAGGCTCTAAGCAACTCAGTGAGACCCTGTCTCTAAATAAAATACAAAATAGGGTTGGGGATGTGGCTTAGTGGTTGAGTGCCCCTGAGTTCTATCTCTGGTACCCCTCTCCAAAAAAAAAAAAAAAAAAAAAAAAAAAAAAGTTAGGAGCTGATTTATAGACTGATAGAAATCCTAAAAGGCTAACTATATCCTACTTTCAAGAAAAGTTGCTCCAGATTTCCTCAAGATGTACCTGCTTAACTTTTAAAAGTCATCAAAATAGGATTTTGTCACTGGCCTTAGCTAGGCAAGTGCTGTACCGCTGAGCTACACCCCCAGTTCCTAAACATTATTTTCACACAGAGTATCTTTCACTTTTTTTTTTGGTACTGGGGATTGAACCCAGGGGCTTAACCACAGAGCGACATCCCCAATTCCATTTTACTTTTATTATTTAGTTTTGAGACAGGATCTCCCTAAGTTGCTTAGGGCCTTCCTAAATTGCTGAAGGTGGCTTTGAACTTGCAATCCTCTTGCCTCAGGCTCCAGGGTCGCTGGTATTACAGGCATGTGCCACCATACTACAATGTTACTTTTAATAGCAGTCATTCTAAAAAACATAACCTCCTCTGTCCTTGCTCTATGTGAGAGGGGTATTATTTAAACATCTGAGGGCTGGAAGAGCTCTGAGGTACCTGGAGTATAGTATGTGGAGGGGAACAATTTTGGTTCTGCTTTGCCCTGAGAACACCCATATCCTTTAATGCTCACCCATAATGGTGCCACCACCAGACAGAGCTACTGGTTTCCATGTTGGCAGGGCTTTTCACCTGGACCCAGTCTTCCAAAGGGCCTTTTCTGAGGAACTGTTCAGAGACCAGACCTTAGGGGATGACCTGTCCTGATTCAGCCAGACCTCCCTGAGGCTAAGCCAGCTCTGCCTTGGGGAAGGGTGGAGTAAGGAGTTGTTTACATTTGTAGAGTATGTGAACTAACAAAGGCCTAACATCCTCTAAACCCAGGGGTGCTTTACCAACTGAGCTACATCCCTAGCCCTTTTTAATTAATTTATTTTTTGGAGACAGCTTCTCTGGCTAAATCGCCAAGGCTGACCTCCAACTTTCTTTTCTTTCTTTTTTAATTTTAAAAATACCTTTATTCTATTTATTAATTTGTATGTGGTGCTGAGGATAGAACCCAGGGCCTCACATGTGCTAGGCAAGCACTCTACCTCTGAGCCATGTGGCCCCAGCCCCTGGCCTCCAACTTTCCATCCTTGGGAGTAGCTGGGATTACAGCCTGCACCCCTGACCTAAAGATCCTCTTATCTAACCTTCTGGTTACAGAAGGCTGAGTTGAGGCCCAGGGAGGGTCAGTAATTCTCCTAAGGTTGCACAGTGGGTGATAGGAGGTTTCCAAATGTTGAGCTCAGTGCTGGAGTTTTCTCTCACTGTTTTAAATGAGTGTTTTTTCCTTCCAACTCCCAGTAAGCAGGAGAGTTTTCCGGTTTAGAAAGTGATTTTTTTTTTTTTTTTTTTTAGGCAGCTTGAGTCCCTAACCTGCCCTGGGATAAGGCTCGCTTCCCCTCCCTTGCTCCTTACCCTGAGGCCAGAATGCATCCGCCCTACTAGGAATAGCCGTTTCCCTGGCTGAGCAGGCTGACCCCTCCTTTGACCTCTGGCTCTCCTCGGACCAAGTCCCAGCCCCGGAAGCAGCCTCGGTTTCCTGTCCCCTCCCTCCCCAGGGAGGAAAGGCTCTGGAAGCCCGAAGAACCCTCCCTTTGTCCACCGTCCCTGGGCAGAGGGCGCTCCCACCCAGCCCCGCCGGCCCACCCCCGTGTCTCCCCTCCGCTGGCCGACAGCTGTGGCCCTCCGAGACCCCAGCAACTGCCACTGAGCGGGAAATGGCCCGAGACAGAAGCATGTGGACCGCAAATGGCGATTAGTGTGAGGATGGCAGGAAGGACCTTCGCGGAGAGAGCCTCCTCGGGTCACCTGTGGCTGGCGACGAAGGGCAGCGGGTTGCTGCTGACCCCTGGCGGCCACGTGTGGCACCACAGGAATGTCCCCCAACCCGCCACCCCGCCCTCAGAGGTTTCCTGTCCGGAGTGTCCTCTACTTGTCTCCTCCCATTACTGCCCTAGTTAACGCTATTGTTTACTTTTTAATTTTCTAAAATTTTTTTTTTTTTAATTTTTGCGATACTGGGGATGGAACCCAGGGTCTCACACATGCTAAGCAAGTATCACTGAGCTCCATCCCCAGGCCTTTACTCTTAAATAACAGTAATTTCCCATAGCAAAACATCCGTGCTGTAGCCTATTTGTAAAATTCAGAAAGTACAGGTGAAAACACAGATCGCAATTAATTCCCCCAGTGTTCATACTTTGGTTTATGTACTTGCCCCAGATTGCATGCCAGGTCCTTCAGGGTCTCCTTTGACCCCTGCCCCAGCCACATCATTTGGCTCACATACTTACTTTCGAGGCTGGTCTCCCCTTCAGGTAACAAGGACCGCTCTTGTCTTTGGGCCATCCTGCATCTGTATCCACTTAGAATAGAACCCATAGCACAGGATTGGAGAGTAAAGCCATAATAATGTTACATTTTTAATTATATTTATTTTAATGTATCATTATTGTTGTTGTTGTTGTTTGCCCTGCTGGAAATTGAATCTGGGGCCTGGATATGCTAGAAACATATTTTACTGCTGATCTATGTCCCCAGCCCTTATTGTATTTAAAAAAAAAAAAAAAAGTTGTGTGGGCTGGGGCTGTAGCACAGTGGCAAAGCGCTTGCCTAGCATGCGTGAGGTTCAATCCTCAGCACAGCATAAAAATTAACAAATAAAATAAAGGCATTCTGTCCATCTACAACTACAAAAAAATTTTTTAAAAAAATGTCGTGACCTCCGAAATTAGTGATTTTCAATTTGACTAAGAATAAGTGAAGCTAGAGGGTTATTTAGATGCTTTTTTAGTAACAATTTCATCTCATGCAAACATTCAGCTTCTGTTGTTTTATCAGGGCCTCACAAAGGGTCTGTTGAACATAGCACAAGGAGAAAGAAGCAACATGCCCTACAATAAAGGGTAATAGTTTACTGTGCACAGGGGTGTATTTTGTTGTCCCAGTCTTTTGTCCCACCATGGTGGTTCGTCTCACCCCTGGAAGACCTTCTGCTAAGCTCCACATTTCAATGTTTCCAACATCTCCCAACTGTACCAAGATGTGGACTAAACCTTTAACACATGGGTCTTTGGGGAACACTTAAGATCCAGACTACAATAGGGGGTCACTCTGAGTCAGGGCATAGGGAAGAGTACTAGTGAGATTCGGTCATTCTCCCTCTGCTCTGCCCAACCATGAAGATGGCCTCTGGAGAACCATCAGATTTATCAGGGGCCAACTCAACTCCCTGCCCTGTTCTCCTGTGGGGACATGGTAGCCGGCAGGGAGTCCCATGTCTGTGTGGTGGTCCTACTCCCAATATAGGAGGAAATTCATAGGATGGGCCTAAGATGGTTGCTCTCAGAGGCTCCCTGGAACCAGCAGACCCCTCCCAGGGCCATTGGCAGAAAGCGGTAAAGGCTAAACTGAGAGAATCAGTATTTCTCATGTTCCTTTACACTTCACGGGAGATGCTGTGGTCACAGCCATATTGGAAGATCTTGGTTCTGCCCTGACCTGCAAGTGCCCTGCAGCCTGGGGAAAGTCTGGGAATTTACAATGGTCTAGGAGGGATAGGTGGCTGGGAGTCTAGAGGAACAGCCACCAGGTGTTGAATAGGGAGGTCAAGAACCTCACCAGGAGGGTTCATTTGGAAGTCACATGCTTTCACAAAGCTTATAATTCTGTATTCTGAGGTTTTCTTCCTCTTCCTCCTTTGAGTTTTAAATTTTTTCTTGATCAGTTTTCCCTTGCCTCTTCCTTTCTCTCTTCCTTTTCAGCCTTCCCTTCTTCCACCCATTCCTCTCCTTTCTTTTCTTTTTGTTGTTGTTGTTGTTGTTATTGTTTTATTTGTACTGGGGATTGAGCTCAGGGGCACTTACCCACTGAGCCACATCCCCAGCCCTATTTTCTTTAGAGGGTCTCACTGAGTTGCTTAGTGATTCAATAAGTTGTTGAGGCTGGCTTTGAATTTGGGATCATCCTGCCTCAGCCTCCTGAGCCATAAGGATTACAGGCATGGGCCACCTACAAATAATGCTCTTCTTTCCTTTTTATTGCCCTTTTTTCCTCCTTAGAAATCAAACTGTATTCAATAAAAACACATGAGAGAGAGTAGCCCTGAGACTGCCAGGGATCAGGGAAGCAAGCCTGGCTGGAGAAACACTACCTGAACCTGGCTAATCTCTCTGCAGGAGTCCAGTGAGGGTCTCTGACCTTTATGCTGTGCCAGCACTTCATGCATCTTGGGCCAGCTGGCCTCTCAGGCTTCAGTTCTCTGGAGAAGTTGGTAAAGGGATCTGGGAGAGGACAGACAAATGAAAGTAACAAGGGTGGCAAAAGTAAGAAGAGTTGGGCAGGTTTGGGGACAAGGGGAATACGAGCACAGGGCTCCTAGAATAGCTCTCTGAGGGGAATACATCAGGGTGACCCTGAGCTCTTGATTTTCTTCTACAGATGGGTGGGGGGATCTGAAAGTCATCCTTGCACCCTTTGCTGGGGGCAAGTAGTGTCGGGGTCAAGGGTAGATGGGCTCAGTAACACAGCACTTTGCTGGGCAAGGTAGCACATGACTATCATTCCAGCAACTGAGAGACTGAGGCTGGAGGATTAAAAGTTTGAGACCAGCCTGGACAGCTAGGTGAGACCCTGTCTCAAAATGAAAAAAGAAAGAAAGAAAATAAAAAGAGATGTAACTCAGTGGGACAGTGGGGGTGGTGTCACATGCCTGTAATCCCAGCTAGTCAGGAGGCAGAGGCAGAAGGATCACAAGTTGAGGCCAGCCTGGGCAAGTCAGGGAGATCTTTTCACAAAATAGAATAAAATAGAACAAAATAAAATAAATAACTAGGAATGTAGCTCAGTGGTAGAGTCCTTGCCTAATATGTATGAATCTCTGAGGGGTCCCCAGCACTGCAAAAATAAATAAATAATGCCCATTGCTTTCCTGCTTCAAACTAAATCCACTGAAGAATTGAATAACACATGCAGAATAGATGGGGGGGAAATGTCAGCCTCATTACTACTTTTTTTTTTTTTTTTTGCAGCGCTGGGGGTGGAACTTGGGGCCTCCTGCATGCCAGGTAAGTGCTCTGTCATTAAACTACACCACCCTGAGGGCTGTGACTGTACTGTGGCTCAGCAGTAGAGCTCTTGCCTCACACGTATAAGACCCTGGGTTCGATCCTCAGCACCATATAAAAATAAATAAGTGAAATAAAGGTGTGTCCAACTACAACTAAAAAAAAAAAAAATACTACACCACCTTGGCCCTTCATCTTCATTACTGTTAAAGGCTTATTGGAGAACCTAGCATTTAGGAGACAAAATGGGCATTGCTAATGCTACCACTGCATTACACTTAACCTGTGGTCATTGGCACAGGTGTAACCCCAGCCTTCCTGGCAGATCACCCAGGTGACAACGGGCGGGCTCCCTGGAAAGAAGACTAAGCCACATTTGCTGTGTTCTTTCTTTGAAGCTCACTTGTCAGGTTCTTCATGTTTCCTCTTCCCTGATGGAGAGAGGCCAGGAGCACTGTGAACAGAGAGAGGTTCCTTATTCAGGGAAAAACAGGGGTAGGGAATGCGTATTTCTCCCCTAAAGAAGTGATCTCCACCCCTTCTCAGAATTCTCCCTCAGCAGGACTGAGTGGGACCTGGGGCAAGTCATGTGTATGAGAGAATATGTGAGCAAGAGAGAGATAGGGAGGAAGACATCCCTGCAAACCCTTTACTGACCCTGACCAGGCCACGTCCACCAACTTTCCTGTTATCTATTCTCCACTCTCCTATAATCACAGCATCTCTGCTATTCCTGTAGTAGGAACCCATGATTGTTCTGACCTTGATCTAGAGTGAGTTCCTGCCCTTTGACAGCTCTGAGCCCTGAACAAGTTCTTTGAGTGGTAATCTTATGTGACCACCAACAGTGACTCTTTGTATCCATGTCTGCTCCCTGTTCAGCCTCTTGAACCCCTGGGGCCACCTTACCACTCTTCTAGCCTTTCTGTAATACATACACACACACACACACACACACACACTTGCACACATATGTGCATAGATAGTAAAATATATATACTATATAGTAAAAAAATATATATATATACACATATGAATGTATACATACATATATAGTAACGTGGGATGTGTGACTTGAGTTTTATAGATATCAGAAATTAAGATTGGAATAAAAGAACCTGTGATTGCCTGGTTTATGACTACCAGGTGACCTACAAGTATTCAGTGAACTGCCATTGACGAAAGAGGTGTGGACTGTGAATTTATCGTTATTCAATAAATTCTGACATCATGGAAAGACATATTTGGTATATATTAATGACATAATATGCTCATGAGTGTGACAGAGCAAAATAGGAGCCGGGTACTTAATAAGTTTGTGGAGGCGCAATATCATGCTTATAGTGTTCTCTCCTGATTTGTTTATGTCAGTGTAGCATATCTTTCTTTCTTATGAAAGCCAATATCTTTGAAGGATTGCAGTTTGCAAGTTTGAATCCAGATTCAACAACTTAGCAAGACACTGTCTCAAAAAAAAAAAAAAAAAAAAAAAAAAACCACACAAAAGGGCTAGGATGTAGTTCAGTGATAGAGTGCTCCTGGGTTCCTGGGTTCCTTCCTCAATACTGGGGGGAAAAAAAGTGATCAAGTTTGATCAAGTTGCAAAGCTGCACAGTGGTACCTGTCCATAATCCTAGACACTCAGAAGACTGAGGCAGGAGGATTGCAAGTTTGAGGCCAGCCAGCCAGCCTCAGCAATTTAGCAAGATCCCCCATCTCATGTGTACATGTTTTAAAAAGGAAGATCCTTTTCTTTTTAAGTATTGAGGATTGAACCCAGGGCCTTACATTAGCATCCCTAACCCCAGGGAAGCTTTACCAGTAAGCTAGCCCTTTGCAACAGGGTGCAACAGTTGCCAAGGTTGGCCTCAAACTTGCAATCTTTCTGCATTAGTGTCCCGAGTCATTACAGCTGTGTGCAATCATGATAGGCCATATTAAATTTTTTGTTTGTGTTTTCGTTGTGCATCAAACACAGGGCCTTACACATGCAAGGCAAGTGTTTACCTCTGAGTTATATCTTCAGCTTGTGGGCATACTTTAAATGTAGCACCCCAAGAACCTTCCAATTAATAATTCCATTTCTAAGTAGTTCAACTGCAGGAAAAGAGGTTAAGAACATTCCACTCTTGGAAAGCTATGTCCTGTGGCAGGACCAATATGATGGAATATTGTGGGCTTGGCTAATGTGAGTCAGTCTTCCAGATCCTGCTCCAATGTGTTTGCGCTGACTTAGATTTTGCCCTTCAAAGCTGAGGACCAAAGAATATTGCTAATTTCTTGGTTATTGGAGTTTCTGTCCATTCCCCAATCCTTTCCTCCCTATATTGTTGACTCACTCATTCTTAGCATGACTATTCCAGGGTCAAAGGGTCTGGAAGGCGACATTCTATAAATTTCAACTAGTGGGAAAGGAGACTACTTTCTTGCAGCAGGATCCTACTCTCCCCGCTGCCCATCATTGCCCGACTAAGCTCTGGAAGTACTCAACTTCCTCTTGGCTCTCAAATGACCAAAGTCCATTGTTTCCTTATTTGGAGCTTAAGTGGTGAAGCACTCCTGGTCTGCAGCTGTGCTCAAAAGGTATTTGCTGAAAGTAGTTATCTGACTTCTTTCCCTCCCTCTTTGCCCTTGCTGAGGATTGGGTGCATGCTAGGCCAGCACTCTATTATGGAGCTACAGCCCCAGCTCAAGGGGCAGTTCTTTTCCACCTTGTGTTCTACACGGATCTCAACCGTTCTATAAAGTATGAGCTGTGGGCGATTATTCGGGTGTTAGCTTACTGCTTGCAGGAAGTAGAACTTAAAATATTTACTGAAAAAAAAAAAATGAAAAATTTGGCATCGGACCTTCATTCTTTGATGGGCTGGGGTTCAGAGGACTTGAACCCTAAAAGGTCTGCATGCCCAACCCCACGTTGAAATCAAGGTTAAGTTCCCTCTTCCTAACGCTGTCCGCCCCGCCCCACCCTCCCGCGAACGTCACCCAGGTTTCAGGAAGCGGGGACAGGCACGTTCCAGAGACTCAGTAGTTACTCAGAGGCAGTACCGGTGTCTGCCCACCACGGCCGTGCCCACCGTGCCCCCGACTGACTGCAGGCCCCAAGTCTTTTGTCTACGAGGTGACAGGCTATTGCTCTTCTTCCCCTCTCAGCTGCCACAGGGTCAGTGAGGCGACCGCGGGGCGCGCCCTCCGGTGCTCCTGGGGCCAGCCTCCGTGCGCTCGGAGCTCGGACAACGCGGACCTCGGACTACAACTCCCGAGAGGCCTCGCGCCGGAGGCGGCGGCTGGGCTGCACCGGCAGCACGTGCACACGGCGGGCGGCCGATGGCTGCGCTCGGCGGGGTGGCGGCGCTCCGCGCGGCGCTCGGGCTCTGCGGACGGGTGGCGCGCGCGGCATCGGGGCTCTCACCCCGGAGGGGTTATGCCCTAGGCCCCGCTGAGGTGAGAAGGCCCGGTTCCGTGCGCGGGGCGAGAGGCGGGAGGGCGGGCCCAGCGGCCACCCGGTGACCCTGGCCTCCCGGGAAAAGGCCTGGGTGAGACAGCTGTCTCCAGTGCACTTCCATCTTCTCGGAGGCCCAGGGCCCCGGCGCGCCCTGTCCCCTGCCTCACAGGCCATCTGCAACGCCTTTGGCCTCGAGGAGAAGTTACTGCCAGCAGAGATCTACCACAACAAGCACCAGACCTTGGGATGGTTTCTTGGCCCCTGGATGCGCGCAGCTCCTCCCAGCCCCGGGTTTCTGGGCAGTTTCTCAAGTGTTACTTTCCTCTGTCTGGGAATGATTCCTGCTCTTCCTCTTTGATTTTCACCATGAGAACGTTTTGGGTGTGGTTTTAAAGCAGATTTGAAAGAGATCTGGGCAATTGCGGTGGATGCCCTTTTGAGTCACACCTATAGTGCTGGGCGCAGAAGTGATTGTCGGGTTGGTGCAGCTTTTTGCTTTGATCCCATTCGCTGTGGGCTTTGCTTGTAGGGAGCAATTGTTACGTGCAGAGTTCAGGGAAGGTGAGTGAGATCATAGATGATGAGTGCGAGCAAGAGAACTGGGATAGGTAGAGTCCATGATTTGTTCCAGGTTCTCTAGAGGTATGTGCATTTCTCAACAACTTAGAGGAAGGTGTGCTGCTGGTGATAGTGAGGAAGCCTGAGATTGGAGTTAAGTGTTTATGTACCTTTTCCAAGGTCAAAAGCTGGTAGACTATGCTAAGAAGTTTAAACTAGGTTTGTTAATTACATAATGCTCACCTATTTTACTTTTTTTTTTTTTTTTTTTTTGGTACCGGGGAATGAATCCAGGGGCCCTTTTACCACTGATCCACATTCCTAGCCCTTTTAAAAATTTTAAAAAGAATTCTGAGACAGGATCTCACTAAATTGCTTAGGGCCCTTCTGAGTTGCTGAGGCTGGTCTTAGACTTTTATCCTCCTGTCTCAGCCTCCTGGATCACTGGGATTATAGGCATGTGCCATCATGCCCAACACTTTTGCCTTTTCTTTAGAGCAATATCATATGTCTTCTAAACCCACAGTTTCTGTATGTAATAAGATAATGTCCCACATTTACACAGTGTAGTCACAGTAATCCTTTTATTTTATCTTTTTTATTTTTTGGTACTGGGGATTGAGCCCAGGGGCATTTTACTGCTGAGGTACATCCTCAGCCCTTTTTATTTTTTTTTTTTATTAAGGCAGGATTTCACTAAATTGCCTAGGGCCTAGCTAAATTGTCCGAAGCTGGCCTCAAACTTATGATCTTCCTGCCCAGCCTCCTGAGTTGCTAGAATTATGAGTGAGGACCACTATGCCCAGCTGCTTTTTGTTTTAAAATCATTTAAAACACATAGGGCTTGGGATGTACTGAAGCACATTTGTCTAGTGTGGGCAAAGCCCTGGGTTTGATCTCCACAAAAAAACAAAACAAAATCCCCCAAACACATAGTGCTTACTTTTTTGCCAGGCATCATTCTAAGTACCTAACAATTATTAAATTCATATAATCTTTGTAACAACTCTGAAAGGTAAGCTATTGTTATTCCCATTTTACAGATGGAGGAACTGAGACACAGAGAGGTTAAGCAACTTGCCCAAGGGCACACAGCTGGTAAGTGGCAGTTTCTGAAAAATCAGGTAGTCTGGTGCTAGAATCCAAGCTCTTAACAATGTTACCATTGTTATTTTACTTGGCCAAGGTCACAGAGCTAGAAGTGGCCAAGCTAAAAGTATGGAATGTGTTGATAAAAGGACTTTGTAAATCATAATGATAAAAATATAAGGAGATCTTCCCATAATTTATAGTTATTGTATTGGCTCTAGCATCTTTGCAGGTCCTGAGATATCTCCAAGTGACTTAGTTGGTAAAGTAAACAAAGGGAAGAAAGGGATGTAGCATAGCATCGAGTTTATGAGTATTAGCTTTAGAATCAATTCTGCTGGGCAGTGTAGTGGTGCACACTTGTATCCCAGGGACCCTGGGAGATTGAGGCAGGAGGATCCTAAGTTTGAGGCCAGCCTCAGCCATTTGGTGAGATCCTGCTTTAAAAATAGATAAATTAATTAATTAAAAAGAGCTGGTGATGTAATTCATTGGTCAAGTACCCCTAGATTCAATCCCCATATTGGGGTTGGGGAGTGGGGAAGGAATCATTCCTGCACTGTTTATTAACTATTTAGCTTAAGGCAAATTACTTGGTGTTCTAAGTATCATCAGGAGGTGTCAGTAAGTGTCTATGTAATGGGAATAGTACTTACCATGCAGTGGGTTTTTTTTTTTTTTTTTTTTTTTTTTTAGAATAAATAAGATCTACAGGTAGTAGTTGCCTAGTGACTAGCATAATGACCTTCCAGTTGTGGAAGTAGTTGTAGTAGTAAGGATTGTTATTACCCTTGAACCATACCAAACCAATATAAGTAAGAAATAAAACCACAGAAGAGTATCTTATGGTCCTTTCATTTCAAATTAATGTTATGTGTCACACATCTTTTTTTTTTAATATTTTTTTAGTTGTTGAAGGATCTTTATTTTATTTGCTTATTTATATGAGGTGCTGGGAATCGAACACAGTGCCTCACACATACAAGGCAAACGTTCTACTGCCGAGCTACAACTCCAGCTCCAGTATCTTCTAAACCCACAGTTTCTGTATGTAATAAGATAATCACCACAAAAATGAACTTCAGTTAGAGAATCTGGCCTAATACTTAAGACTAGTTTAAAAAAGATCAAGTGATACAGAAGAAAAATCAGA
The DNA here is from genome assembly GCF_045843805.1 of Urocitellus parryii. Lineage (NCBI taxonomy): Eukaryota > Metazoa > Chordata > Mammalia > Rodentia > Sciuridae > Urocitellus > Urocitellus parryii. The sequence goes on along the minus strand of NC_135535.1, from coordinate 119,498,411 downwards.
ATACAGAGATAGGAGAGGATAGAAGAAAAAGTCTATCCCTTTCTCCTCTCTCTATTTTTTGGCGGCACTGGGGATTGAACCCAGGGGTGCTCTACCACTGAGCTACATCTCAACATCTCAACCCCAGCTCTCTTGTTTTTTTTTCATTCAGGATCTTGCTAATTTGCCAAGACTGACCTCAAGTTTGCAGTCCTTCTACCTCAGTTTCCTGAATGGCTGGGATTATAGGCCTGCCCCACTATGTCTGAGAGTCACTAACTCTTCCCTCTGGAAGGGATAGGGTGATCAGGAAGAACCTAGTGGGAGAGGTCTGTCTTAGTTCTCTCTAGTCTTTTGTCCTTTGGGTCACTCAGCATGCAGTCAACCTTCCTTGGGTACCTTCTAGGGTAGAAGCACTATATCCATGGGTGGTGGAAGGGCAGACCAAATCCTCTCTTTGTTCAGACCCTTGTAATGATTCTCTTTGAGAAGCATAAGAAAAGTAGTGTAGTAGTGTAGTAGTGTCTGAAAAGAACAATGGTTCCTTTTCCCAGAAAAAGAATGCACCTAGAGTTTTAAGGGGGTTTGGGGGTCTACCTTGAAATCTACTCACTGGCCCCAAGTTAGGATCCCATTCTGGTGAAATTTGTCAGATTCAGGGAGCCTGAGGGCTGTTGGATTCATGAATACATACTGAGTCTAGAGAAGACCTGGAATGCATAGCTGGGGGATGGCAGGAGATAAGGGAAGTAGCATTTTCGGGACAAAGAGAAACCTCCTTGAACCCTTGCATATTCTGAGGTGCTACCCTTGATCAGTGCACAGAGTCCTGATTTAGCTGCTACTTCATTTTGAAGTGGAATCCTGAATCCACACTTGTGAACTGGGTGGTCCTTGTCTCAATCTTGCTGAAGTTTTTTTTTTTTTTTTTTAATGCTGGGGATTGATCTCAGGGACTCACACATAGTAGGCTCTACTATCTGAGCTTCATCCCCAGCCCTGAAATTGGTTTTTATTCGTCTAGTCAGATTCTTCAGTGACTACCTATTAAGCACCCTATATACCCTAAGCACATTTTGCTAGGTAATGCCATTTGGAGATAATGACACTTCCTTAAAGTGATGGTACACATAGTTGGGCATAGTGGTGCATGTCTAAGATCCCAGCAACTCAGGAGGCTGAGGGAGGAGGATCATGAGTTCAAGGCCAGCTCTAGAAATGTAGCAAGACCCTGTCTCAAACTAAAAAAAAAAAAAAAAAAAAAAAAAAAAAAAAAAATTTTAAAGGGCTGGGGTTGTAGCTCAGTGGTAAATAGCCCCTGGGTTTAGTCCCCAGTACCCATCCCACATCTGTCTCCCATCCCCCAAAAATGATGGTACAGTGAATGAATAAAACTGCCATTGTTGTGTGTCTGGTTTGGTGTCTCCTACTGTAAGTCTCCTGGGCTGGAGCACAGATAAGATCAGTTTTTGAGACTTTGGGTATTGTTTGTTGCATGGCACGAGGGGGCTTCATTTCTCTCTGACAGCTGTTTTCTGGTGTCACAGGTGCCATTAATTTGAGTTACTACCTCCTGTTTTTTAGTGTCCCTGCCTCCAGCTTGGTGTTGGAGCTGTCCTTATCCAAGCCTGGGAGGAGCTAAAGGTGGCTCCCCCAGGGGTCACCCACTCAGTGGGAGGGGGACAGGATCATTACTTTGCAGTTACTCTTCTTCCTATTTTACTTGACCCAGAAATGTGTCCTTAGACTTTCTTGACCTCAAATCCTCTTGATTTTCCTCTCACCCTGCCTGCCGCTTCTCAGTCTTTTGCTGGCAGCATTTACATGGTTTGTCTTTAAGTGACATTGTTCTTCCTAGTTCCCTGAGAGCAGAGGCTGTCCCCATTTGCATCTCCAGGACATTCTTTCCAGTGCTGATGTTTTCACACCTGTCCCACAAGTCCAGAGTAGAAGTATCTTTTGTTTTCTTCCAACTTCCCTGTTTCTCCTTGATTTCAAGGAGAGATCAGCATCAGCAGATTAGTATCCATTCTTCCAGATTCTTAACGTGCCCCCCCCCCCACCCCAGCCAAAAAAAGGCATTGGGGTTCCTGTGGCTCCTCCCTGTGGTCCTGCATCTGAATGGCTAACAAGTGGCTGCTCTAAGTCCTATGCAGGATCTGCCTGTTCTTTCCATATAAAGCCGCCATCTGTCTTAGATTGCAGTTGATCCCGACTGGCCTCCACCCGCTGCATTCCCTCTAGTCCATTCAACCCGTTTTCTCTGCAACCAAAATTTTTCTACAACATAGGTCTGATGACGTCACTTTCCTGTTTTAGAGTTCTTAAATTGGCCTAGGAGACCTGTGATGGCCAATCCTTCCAGCTCCTATTGGTTAGGTACCCCTGGAGCAGGCTCTCCATTTTTTGGTACTGGGGATTGAACCCCGGGTACTTAACCACTGAGCCACATCCCCAGCCCATTTTTAATATTTTATTTAGAGATGGGGCCTTGCTAAGTTACTGAGGCTGGCTTTGAACCTGTGATCCTCCTGCCTCAGCCTCTTGAGCTGCTGGGTTTAAAGGCGTGCTCCATTGTGCTTGGCATGGTGCAGGCTCCTTTAACCTAACACATTCCCTCATCTCTTTTTTTTTTTTTGTACTAGTGATTGAACCCAGGAGTACTTAACCACTGAGCCACATCCCCACCCCTTTTTTGTATTTTACTTAGAGAGACAGGGTCTTACTGTGTTGCTTAGGGCCTTGCTAAATTGCTGAGGCTGGCTTTGAATTCGTGATCCTCCTGCTTCAGCCTCCTGAGCCACTGGGATTACAGGCATGCACCACCATGCCTGGCTCCCCTCATCTATTTAGTTGTAGTTGGGTACAATATTTTATTTATATCTGGTGCTGAGGATCGAACCCAGGGCCTCACACATGCTAGGCAAGCACCCTACAGCTGAGCCACAACCCCAGCCCTTCCCCTCATCTCTCTTTTTTTTTTTTTTAAAGTAATTTTATTTTATTTTATTTTTGAGAATTTTAATATTTACTTTTTAGTTTTTGGCGGACACAACATCTTTGTATGTGGTGCTGAGGATCGAACCCGGGTGCATGCATGCCAGGCGCTTGAGCCACATCCCCAGCCCCCTCCCCTCATCTCTTAAAGTAACATTCAGGGTTGATTGTTCTGTGGTTCCTTGTCTCAGCATTTTATCCACTGAACTGTAGGTAGGGACCTTGTCTATGCTCCTCTCTTGCATATCTAGTCTGGTGTCCATGGGGCTTTGAGTTCAGGCTCTAGGAGAGTTTTGTTATGTGCATGCATTTATTTAACTCTCTCATTACCTACTTCAGTATTACCATCTAAGAAACTACCTGTGTTTAATTCTTATTTACTCAGAACTTAAAGCTTATTTGCATTTGCAAAATGCTGCAGTTTTTAAAAAATATTTATTTTTTAGTTATATATAGACACAATATCTTTATTTTATTTTATTTTTTATGTGGTGCTGAGGATCAAAACTGGCGCCTCACGCATGGTAGGCGAGTGCTCTACCTTTGATCCACAACCCCAGCTCCAAAATGCTACAGTTTTATTGGTTTGTTTTCTAGACTCATTTGTTCTGTCACTCCAGCTGGGAAATATGGGACTAGAAGACTAGATATCTGTGTTTTTAGTTGCTTTTCACAGACTGAGTCCTGGACACAGAGTAGATGCATTCAGTAAGAATGGCATGACCTAGCTGACACCAACAAAAGAAAAGTAGCAGATAGGTTAGACTTTTTTGACAATTGAAAACATCCATGTGTTAGTAGGCATTTTATAAAATAAGAAATGGAATGCATTTTCAAGAAAGAAAATATTCAACTTCATGAGTTCAGAAAATGCAGATGGAGATGAGGAACTTTTTGTTTTTATATTTAGAATAAAAAATGTCATCATTAAGTGATACACGTGAAAATCAATATTATAAGGATGAATGTGTTGTCAGTGGCCATGTAAGTTGATACGTGTTTTTGGAGAACAGTTTGTCAGTAGGTGTTACATAATTACAGTGTTTGTACTCTTCAATTTATTACTTGTGCTTATTACTGGTGCTTTAAAGATTTGCTCTAGCTAGGCGCAAAGTACACGCCTGTGATCCCAGCAACTCTGGAGGCTGAGGCAGGGGGATCACAGGTTCAAAGTTAGTTTCAGCAAGTAGTGAGACCATTAGCAACTTAGTGAAATCCTGTCTGAAAAATAAATGGAGCTGGGGTTAAGTGACCTTGGGTTCAATTCCTGGTACCAAAAAAAAAAAAAAAAAAAAAAAAGAATCTACCCTAAAAAGGGCTTGGGCTTGGGTGTAGCTTAGTGGTAAAGTACTTGCCTGGTGTGAGCAAGGCCTTGGGTTCCATCCCCAGCACTAGGGGGAAAAAATGATTGGTGGGGGGTGGATATAATCTTAGTGGGTTATTCACTCAGATGTTATGTAGCTAGAAATGATATCTAGAAAGTAGAGTTAAGTGTACTGGTATGGAAAGATAGCTAAGAGATATCAGCTTAAAAAAGGCAAGATGAGCAGGATATGGTGGCACACACCTGTAATGCCTTGCCAATTTAGTGAGACCCTGTCTCAAAATAAAATGGAAAAAGGGGAGCTGGGCATGGTGGTGTACCCCTGGAATCTCAGTGGCTCAGGAGGGTGAGGCAGAGAAAAAAAGAAAGAAAAGTAAGATGGAAAACAAAGTGCAGTGTGATTTCATTTGTGTCTAGGCATGCATGGGTATATGTAGCTAGTATATAAAAGATGTATGTGCTATGTATCCATAGATGGTCTCTGAAAGATACACAAGAGAGGGAAGAGAACCAGGTAGAAGAAGGAGACGAGAAACTTCTACAGCATTTCTGTGTTGTCTGTATCCATTGAGTTGTTTCATTTGTTTAACTTTGTATGTGATAAAAAATTTCTGATAAAATAAAATTTTAAATGATGCTTATGAAGGCTGTTATAACTAGTAAAATATTTATAATATATTAAGCAAAAAAGAACAAAATGCAAAATTACACATATAATTGCATATAACTGCAATTTATATCTCTAGCTATAGGACAAACAATAAGTAAGGGACAAGCTGGGCATGGTGATGCATGCCTATAATCCCAGTGACCCTCAGCAATGAGGAGGCGCTATGCAACTCAGTGAGACCCTGTTTCTAAATAAAATACAAAATAGGGTTGGGGATGTGACTTAGTGGTTGAGTGCCCAAGGTCAATCCCTGGTACCAAAAAAAAAAAAAAAAAAAAAAAAAAAAAAGGAAAGAAAGAAAAAGAAAAGGACAAAAAAAGACAGGGATATGGTGTTTTGTTTTGTTTTATTTTTTGTGATACTGGGATTTAACCAAGGGCTGCTTTACCACTGACCTATGCCCCCCAGACATGTTTTTTTTTTTTTTTTTAATTTTTATTTTATTTTGACACAGGGTCTTGCTGAGTTGCCAAGGCTGGCCCTGCACTTGAAATCTTGCCTCAGTTGCTCAGCCACTGCTCCCTGCAGAAATGTATGAATTGGTTACGTTATAGTGCTAGAATTATATTTGCTTTGAATTCCTCTATTTTCCAATTTAAAAGTTGTTTTATATTAATTATGCAGAATTTTTTTTTTCAATATTGGGGATAGAACCTAGGAAGACTCCACTGAGCTACATTCCCAGCCATTGTATTCTGTTATTTGTTTTACTTAGATATATATTAGATCTTGGTGATTTAACCCAGGGGCAATTTACCACTGAGCTGCATCTCCAGCCCCCCCTTTTTTTTATATTTATTTTTTAGTTTTCAGCGGACACAATATCTTTGTGTGGTGCTGAGGATCGAACCCGGGCCGCACGCATGCCAGGCGAGCGCGCTACCGCTTGAGCCACATCCCCAGCCCTTTTTTTTTTTTAAGATTTATTTTTTTAGTTGTAGTTGGGCACAATACCTTTATTTTATTTATCCATTGTCACGTGGCGCTGAGGATCGAACCCAGGGCCTTGCACATACTAAGCGAGCGCTCTACCGCTCTATCCAGCCCCTCCAGCCCTTTTTTAATTTTTAATTTTGAGACGATTTATTTTTATTTTATTTTGAGTTGATTAGGGCCTCCCTAAATTGCTGAGGTTGACCTTGAGCTTGGGATCCTGTGTCTCAGCCTCCTGAGCCACTGAAATTATAAGCATGTACCACTGCACCTGGCTCTTTTATTTTTTTATTTTGAAATAGTCTTGCTAAGTTATCCAAACTGGTCTTGAACTGAGATCCTCCTGCTTCAACCTCCAGTGCTGCTGGGATTACAAAAATCCCAGCAAAAAAAGTAATTTTTGCTGCAAAAAAGTAATTTTAATTAAATATTTATGTGCTTAAAAAAAGCCACACACACAAAAAAAGGAATAATTGTTTGTTATAATTGATTTTAGCTAATCAGAAATCCCATGCCTGGCATAAGCCATGTGCCTTTTGGGTTTGGCTCATATTCTCCTAGCACTATAGGAGGCTCTGGGTTTGAAATATAGTGCTAGGAGAAAAAAAAATCTTTTTTTTTTTTTTCTTTGCGATGTAGTTGTTCAAAAGCTCTGAGTGACTGACCTGGGATGACATTGAGCCTCTCTGTAAGGGTTGTTTCTTTTTCCTTCCTCCCCTTCTGCTTCTTGACTCCTGTGGTGGTAATTCTCCTTTCTTTTCTCTGCAGAGCCCACCCACTTTTGGGTTCCTGTTGGACATCGATGGAGTGCTGGTGCGGGGTCATAGAGTGATCCCTGCTGCTCTAGAAGCGTTTCGCAGGCTAGTGAACTCCCAGGGGCAGCTGCGGGTGCCTGTGGTTTTTGTCACGAATGCTGGGAACATCTTACAACATAGCAAAGCCCAGGAGCTGTCTGCCCTGCTGGGGTGCAAGGTAAAGCAGCAGCAGACAAGGCGTGGAAGCCAAGGACCGTGTTCCTAATGGAACCCCACTCTGGCACTATCTCCCTTTCCCTGGGTTGGGGTACAGTGTCAATAAACCTAGTTTATGGTCATTTGGGTCAGTGGAAATCTTTCAATCCTATGGGAAAATAACTTGACGTTTATGCCTTGCCCCATGAGTAAAGACTCATTAGCCCCTTTACATACATACACACCACATACATGGTGAATGAGCACCAAAATCTTACCTTTGTAGTTGGCAGTTTTAGTTTATCCTCTTTGTATCCAACTTTCCCCTCTTTGGTGCATCAGAGTTCTCTTACAGTTTTAGCTGCTAGAAGGCAAGGATCACATTTGTCTAAAACTTTACATGCCAGGAGGGAGTGCGTAGTAACAGCCCTTGTTTTTCAGAAATAAGAGGTGGACTGCATGAGCACTTGTCTCTAAAAGTAGTCTGTCTTCACTCACTAGTGATTCCATGCTCCATCCTGTCATGGACACAATCTTGTGTGTTGAGGATGAATTTAGGGGCTGGGGTGTCGCTTCGTGATAGCTACTTGCCTAGCAAGTGTGAGGCCCTGGGTTCAAGTCCCAGCATTGAATAAAATATGGTGGCGGTGGTGGTGGTGATGGTGAATTTAGTTTTTGGAAGGAATCCTTTGGAACTAAGGCACTAACAAAAGTGGCTGATTGGTTGGGTGATACTACTTGAGATTGAACACAGAGGTAAAGGAATAAAACTGGTTCCCTATTGTGGTTTTCAGAGAGGGTTTCAAAAGTGTTCTTAATAAAGGCTGCAGTAAAGGTTAGAGTTAGTTTAAATATTAAAAAGCCAAGTCTTGGGCCGGGGGCATGACTCAGTGGTAGAATGCTTGCCTAGCATGTACAGGACCCTGGGTTCAATCCTCCACACAAAGTCTTTTAGTAGAACCAAAAACAAAAGTCAAAGTCTAGGGTAGATTTCTGTGAAAGTGACAAAGAGCATCTGAGCAAACCTGTGGTTTCCTAGAGTGGGATTGTGAAATCTAAAGGGTTGATAGGGAGTAGAGCCCAACAGAATTGGTGAGTCATCAGACCTCACATTTGATGACTTTTTTGTTGTATCTGGTGTATCAGAAGCCAAATTAGGCTGTTTGGGTAAGGGTTAGAAGTGTCAGGTGCCAAACAGGGCTTTTCCACCTTTCATTTCCTGTACAATTTTTTCCTTCCTAGGTAAAAGAATCTGCTACCTATGTCTCCATTATATTCCCTCAACTATATGTCTTCCTCTGCTCTCCTTTCCTGTCCCTACAGGTGGATCCAGACCAAGTTATTCTTTCTCACAGCCCCATGAAGCTCTTCTCCCAGTACCATGACAAGCGGATGCTAGTGTCTGGGCAGGGACCTGTGATGGAGAATGCCCAAGCGTATCCTTTTGCTCTAATTGGAGAGGGGTATATGCCTCCTTCAGCCAAGTGGGAACAATAGTGAGGAGTGCTGGGTTCAGGATGCCAGGGTACACAGGCAGTATGGTAGCCTCTCAGGGAGTGAGAACAAGTTCTATGTATGGTCAGTCTTCATGCCTGGCAGTTCTTGAAAGGCAGTCTACATAATCAGAATCTTTTGCAAAGTTCAAACTACATAGTCCTGGGCCTTACCCCTGGATGAGGAGTCTTACTTCACTAGGTTGAAGGTCAGATTCAGGAATTTTATTTATGTATTTACTTTTATCCTAGAGATTGAACCTAGGGCCTTGAGCATGTTAGGTAAGTGCTATACCACTGAGTTACATCTCTAGCCCAGGAATATGTACTTTAAAAAACCAAATAGCTCTCTGGGTTATTCTGTAACTAGGTTTGGGAAGCATGGCCTGGCTCTCTTCCTTGGGTACTCAGCCAGAATAGGATGTGGTTACTGTCCTCAAGAGCTACTTCATTTATTCTGGGTCCTCTGGGTATCAAGCTGTGCTGTGTGCTCCAGAGGGAAAGGGGACCAAGGCAAAGAAATTGGGATTGTGACTTAATCAAAGGGTTTGTACTTGAGGCAAGAATAACACACCCATGAACAGCAAAGGAATATTTTAGATGGCATATGATGTGTTGGAAGTGTAGCTCAGTGGTGGAGCACTTGCCTAGCTTGTGTAAGGCCTTACCTTTGAGTTCCAGCATCACACACACACACACACACACACACACACACACACGTTGGCGTATGACTGAAGACTGCAAAGAGTGGGATGGGTTTTAGGTGTCAGGCATCAAAGGGAAGGGACTGTCCCTGCAGCTGGAATGACAATGACTGGCTTCATGGAGCATTAGGGCTTTGCCCAGGAGGTAGTTAGGGTTTTTTAGCTATTATAGGTAAGAGGTTAGAATGGAATGGGGTGAGGAAGAAGAGGGAATAGGAAGAGGGGACCTGGGGTAGGAAACCTTGGGAGCAAACTCAGGGCAGAGGGGGAGTTAATGCAGGCAGTATTGCTGATGGGATAACTTGATGAAGTTGTCATTTTGGGGAAATTGATTTCACGAGTCACTTGAAACCATGTCTAGTTAAGACTAAGTTGGAACTAAGAATGGGAAGATGGAAGCAAGTCTTGAAGGAGATAATGCTGGAGCTGACTTAGCTTATCTAAGACTATGCCTGGCTCCCCAGTCTCTGTGTCTCCTCTGAATGCAGCATTTCTGGCAGCACTGTTCCTGCAGCGCTGTTTGTGTGGGCTCTGAGTATGTGTAAGCTCCTTGAGGACAGAGATTTATTTGCCTTTCACCTGGGGTGTGACCTGGCACCTGGAACGTGCCCAGTGGCTGTCGAGCGATTGCCCTGGCATTGCTCACCTTCAACCACTTTGCCAGTATCCTCACAGCCTGCCTGCTGGCACCTGCAGGATTGATGACAAGAATGCCTGTGTGGTGTGATCAAGACTGGATCTGGGTTCTGCTCACTTTTGATCTGATGCATTCTGAAAGGCATCTTCCCTAGAACTGTCCAGCTTTGCTTTCCTGATCTTGCTCCAGACTGGGCTTCCAGAATGTCGTTACTGTGGATGAGCTGCGGATGGCCTTCCCAGTTCTGGACATGGTGGATCTTGAGCGGCGGCCGAAGACCACGGTAATGAGGAATTCAGGTTGGGTCATTTCACCCTCTGTAACACTCCCAGAGTCTCAATGTTCAGTTCTATCCTGTTCCCTGTGTTGGCTGCTCTCACGGACCTCACTGCCTTCCTGCTGAGAACTGCAGTTTGTTCCTGCTTCTGCACTATGGCCTCCTTGGAGGTAGCATCTGGCTTCCTTAAAGTTCCCTGGAGAGTTGAGAGTTGCCCAGAGAAGCAGAAGGAGCCAAGCTCTGATCTTTCTGCATTGTTTGTAATTAGCTGGGATCCCCATTCCTAGCCCTAGCATCTCCTCCACCAATAGATTCATATTTACGAGCAGGCTTTCCCAGTGTTTCTTGGGAGAATCATTAACCTCTGTTAAATCACTCAACTGCTATTCCTTTATCCTGAAACATGGTACAGAGTTGCCAGAGCAGATTGCTCATGAAAGAAACACTGGCAATCCTGCTTATCCAGCCATGTGCCTTTGGGTTTGGCTCATATTCAAACACTGGCTTGATTTCTTTCTTTCTTCTTTTCACTCTCCACTCCTGCAGTGCTGGGGATTGAACCTAGGGCCATGTGCATGCTAGGCAAGAACTCTACTCCTGAACCCATAATTTCCTGTCTCTTGTGATCTAGGCTTCTCACTGATCCTCTCCAATATGGCTGCCTGTCTCTTGAGGTGCCCCTTGATCCACTTTCTCATGTGAACTTTACATATATCATATAATTTATGTCTGAAGTCACACCATTCTCAAAGTTAGATGAAATTCAGTTAAAAGCAGTTTTATTTCTTTATTTCTTTATTTATAAGTCCTTCTTCCAGAGTTTTCTAACTGTAGACACTTCCTCCCCTTGGAGAGTTTTCTCCTTGAACCATGCCAGTTCTGTGGAGAACCAGAATGTAGAGTGAGGACTGATCTCAGAGTAGCTTAGAGCCTGAGTCCCACAGAAGGGAAGTAACTCACTCCTGGTCACCTAGCTCTTTGGTGGCAGAGCAATGGTCTCTGGAAGGAATGGACTCCAAGAGCTTGGTAAAGTGAAAGATCCTGCCTCCCAAACTGACATCAAGACAATGGTCTGCCCCGACCTAAAGGCTCCTTTTTCTCCTTGGGCTGCCTCTGTCTTTATTTACCTGGTCTGGTGTCTTGCCTGGCCCCTGTCTTGCTTCCTATCCTAGCTGGGGAAAGATGGCTGACCACCCCTCCTCCTCACTGACTTCATTTGTGGTAGTCTTCAGCCTGTGCTGGGACCAACCTGGTCGTCATCTTTTCTCCTTTTTCTTCGAATCTTCTTCCTCAGTCCTGTGCCGCTTTTCCTTGGCTTGGGCTGGACTGTGGGAAGGCCTCTGATCTGTGTGCAATGTGTCATCCCTCTCACCCACCCCTGAAGACTGGTGTGTGATGCTCCAGGAGTGGCAAGTGACTGTTGGTTGATGGGCCTCTTTGTCTCTTGGCAGCCCCTTCTGAGGAATGACTTCCCGGCCATTGAAGGTAAAAGAGGTCCTCCTCCCAAGTGGGTGTGGGGTCTTTTCTTTCTCCTGTCAGGACCTCAGGCTATTTTACTGCGACTGCTTACTTTCAGCCTGCTGTAGTGACAGGAAGGCATTGGGCAACAGGGCACCCGGGTCTGGTCCTGGATCTGCCATTCTGTACCCCTGAGACTTCTGTTAATTTTTCCTTCCTCATGCCACTCACTTTATGCTGAAAAATTGTAAGCCTAGGGAGTGTTAGAGTGCAAAGGCACCCAGAGGCAATCTGTTTCTCAGTTCTTCCGTTGTATAGGAAAAGTATTAGAACATTCCCTTGGGAATCCTGAAATAAAAATCATAGAAAATTTAACTGTCATATATATATATTAAATATTAGTTAAGTTTATTAGAAAGCCCTAAATGTAATAGGGGAAAATAAAAGGAAAACATTTTAGTAACAAGATTGTAATGTATTTCAATATTAATATTATTATCCAAGAAGTAAAATGCTTGCACTAAACAGAGTCACGTGAGTGTTCCTGCTACAGATGCATACTGATGTAAGAGTATTGATAGGTGTGAAATATATACGTGTGTGTCATTGGGGCAGCATTGACATTGGTGATTTTCCAAAATAGAGAATAGCTCTTGGTAAAGTTGTATTTTTACACGATGATTATATTTTTGGAAATAGCAGTATTTATTAAAACAGTACGAAAATACTTTATGATGATTTGTAAAATAGAATTGGCTCTTTTACCTGTGAACAAGTTGTTCACTTCCATGAATATCAGGTGGGACATTTCAATGCTATTAGGACTCTACTCCTGAGCCCATGATTTATTAGGACACGGGACAATTTAATTGTGTAGGACTATCCTCATCTGCTAAGTATGTCATTGTGACAAAATATATGCTCCAATTTTATTTTGCTGAACCTAGGGCTTCACATATGCTAGGCAAGCACTCTACCACTGAGCCACATCCCTAGCACCCGTATCCTTCAATGTCTAAAACACCTCCCGCGGGAAGGTACTGCCCCTTTGAGAATCACTGGTCTTGAAGCTCCTAGTAGCACATTTACAAAGTGCTTGTTTTGGCCTCTGCCGGGTTAGGTGTTGACTATATCTCATTTTTATCCTAATAACAGCACTATAGGTAGGTGTTGCTATTCTGTAACTGAGGAAAGTAAGGCTTAGAGAAAGTAAGTAACTGCCTTAGTCCTATGGGCAAATTTGCAGAGTCAGGTTCGAGTTCAGGGCTCTGTTAGTCCAGTCCCCTGCTCTTGGCCGTTAGGTTGTTTTGCCTGCTGGGGCTCAGCTAGAAGGGAAAGCTGAGGGAGGGAAAGCTCCCTGCAGAGTGCACTTGGGGTACAGTGTACTTGAGATCTATTGCTTTTATAAAAACCTCTTCTGTAAAGTACCAGTGGACACCAGTTAGAGAATGTTAGAGTGCAGAGGCTCCTTTCTGGGTCCTGGACTTTGTTCACCAAGGGTGAATGGGTAAGTGGCTTGGTCAGGTCTGGTTCAGAGAACTCTGCCCTCGCCCGTGTCTGTGCACTGTGGTGAAGAGCTTTGAGTGGGTGGCACCAGCTGGCCTCTGTAGCCTCCTGAAGGCTGTCTGCCTACCTGCCCGTTACAAAGGGCAGATGGAGTACCCTACCCTCCTCACCCCTGTGCTTTTGCTCTTGAAGGGGTGCTCCTCCTTGGAGAGCCAATCCGCTGGGAGACAAGCCTGCAGCTGATCATGGATGTCCTCCTCAGCAATGGGAACCCTGGGACTGGACTGGCAACAGCCCCCTATCCCCATCTCCCTGTCTTGGCCAGCAACGTGGATCTTCTTTGGATGGCTGAAGCCAAGATGCCCAGGTGAGGATTGAGGGCCCTCAGTCTAGCTGCTGCCTGAGCAGTCCTGTGGGCACTTTGCCACCGGCCATTCTGATGCTCTGGGTGGTCAGAACCTGCCCATCCAGGCCCTGTAGTTGCTATAGTAACTTGGCTTTTGGAAGGACATTCAAGGATCACTTCATATGTTAAATATTAAACTAAAAGTGCAGATTACTGGGCATGATGGTGTCTTGAAATGATTCTGAACATATTCTCCTGCTCTCATAATCTTTTTTGCCCTATTTTTTTTACTGGTGCATTATAGTTGTACATAACGATGGGATTTGTTGTTACATTTTTGTATATGTACACAATAGAACAATATAATCTGGTTTCCTTGTCTAGGGGACAAGGACCAATTTTTGAGGTATTATTAGTGCAAATTATTCAACTGCTCTCCTTCCTCGCCTCTGCCCAATAGCATTGGTTCTTTCACTTCTTTGTTTGCTTTTACCCTTGAGATGTAGGGGCAGGGAAGCCAGAGTTCTTCTGATGGTCACAGAGACCAGACAGCGGAGACAAAGTGGATAAGGTACATGGGTATTGAGGAAGCCCACGCTCCTTGCTCAGCCGTGATGACCTTCATATGTGCTCTGTCCTTTCCTGAGGCTGACAGGTGGCCCTTTTTCTGACCCACAAAGTGCTTGAATGCAAAAACAGTTGATGCTGCTGTGCGCTGTTTGGCTGGCTCTTATCTGCCAGGCCAGTCTGCCATTCACTCCCAGGGGTTGGTCAACAGGGGTGGTCAGAGCCCCTGACTGCCTCAATTCCACGACTCATATCCCCAAAGAGACAGGGATGTACGGTGTAATCTGTAACTTGAGGTTTGGCATTGTCTCTAAAGTGTTATTCCTAGGGTTTGGATGTGCTGACACTAGTTTGAGCCAGGGGTTGGTTATGTAGTTGTGAACTCAGTAACAAGGGGCAAATTTCAGTTTATGAATCAAATTCAAGATTAATTTTTCATTCAAATTATCCAGAGTTGCAATAAAAATTTCACTCAGAATTCCTTATATAAATAAGTGACACTGAAATGTAATTAATGTGTAACATGATATCAGTTAGGATTTTGTTTTGGATGAAAACCCAAAACATATCTTAAACAAGATACAACTTTTTTCTTTTCTTTTTTTTTTTTTTTCCCTCCTCACATGAAATAAGTCATGTAGTTCAGGACCTGCATCTTGTCAGTGACCTTCTGTCTCCCTGCTGTGCTGTCCTAAGTCCTTCACTATATATCCAAAGTGGCTGCCCAAATACCAGCCATCATATTAGCATTCCAAGCGGCAGGGAGGAGTAGAGGAGGAAGAGAAGAACAACACCCCCTCTTCAATTTTAAGGATACTTAAGTTTAGCTTGGCACTTTAGTTTAAATGAACTGTTTAATGCTACTTTAGCTTTATGGCTACATCTAGCTGTAAGGGAGGCAGGGGATTTACTTTTTATACCTAGTGGCAATACGCTCAGCTGAAAGTTGATACCAAGAGAAAAGGGTTTGCACAAATCTAAAGCACACTTTATCTAAAGCACACTTTATCTAAAGCACACTTTATTTATTTTTGGGTACTGGGGATTGAACCCAGGGATGCTTAACCACTGAGCCACATCCCCAGCCCCCTTTTTTTTTCAAATAATTTAAATTTTGAGACAAGGTCTCACTGAGTTGCTTAGAGCCTCGTTAACTTGCTTGCTGACAGTGACCTTGAACTTGTGATCCTCCTGTCTCAGCCTCCCAAGTTGCTGGGATTAAAGGTGTGCACCACCACATCTGGCTAAAGCAGACTTTAAACTTAGGTTTCTGGAGTCAGACCATCTGGCTTGTAATTTTAGCTCTGCCACCATGAGCACCTTCTCTCTTGTTGGGCCTCAGTTTCCTCATGGGTAAAATGAGGATAATAGTATCTAGCCCAAAGGGTATTTTCGAGTGTTAAATGTGAAATGATGTCCCCAGTGCTAGAAGATTGCTCAATTCATGTTCGCTCTTGCTAGAAATATTTTAACCTTTCTCTATCACCCTCAGGGCCCTGGAGTAAAAGGTTGGTATAGTGGGTACTGCATAGGGCCTGGCAGGTGGCCTGGAAGACTGAGCTGCTGAACCTTCTTCTTGGACAGGTTTGGCCATGGTACCTTTCTACTTTGCCTGGAAACCATCTACCAGAAAGTGACAGGCAAGGAACTGAGGTACGAGGGTCTGATGGGCAAGCCCAGCATCCTCACTTACCAGTATGCGGAAGACCTGATCAGGCAGCAGGCGGAGAGGCGGGGCTGGGCTGCCCCCATCCAGAAGCTCTATGCTGTAGGGTAAGCTCCACATCGCCGCCTCATCCCTTTCACAATTTTCCCTCTTCTTTTTCTCTGCTCTCGTCGCCCTTGTTTCCCTGTATCTGAGTCACACTTGGACCCGCAAAGTTGTTGTCCACCTTGAGACGCTGAACTTGCGTTTTCTTCTCTTTTCCTTTTCTGGTTTGGCTGCCCCCTGCCAGAGATAACCCTATGTCTGATGTCTACGGTGCCAACTTGTTCCACCAGTACCTACAGATGGAGAAGCGGGGCAGGGCAGAGGAACTAGTGGCTGGTGGCCTGTGGAAGCAGCGACCCTCAGCAACCCAGAGCTGCGCCTCCATCCTGGTGTGCACTGGAGTGTACAGTCCCCAGAACCCAGGGTCCATGGGGCCCGCCCACGGAGGAGCGGAGCCTCCGTTCCACGGGCACCGGGACTTCAGCTTCAGCCCGGGGCTCATGGAGGCATCTCATGTGGTGAACGATGTGAACGAGGCTGTGCAGCTGGTTTTCCACCAGGAAGGCTGGACTTTGTAGTGATGGGTGTTCATCAGAGGCAAGGGGGAGGGAGGGAGGGAGGGAGCTTGGGCCACAGGTGAATCCTGTTCGCTGGGTTCTGGTCAGGTCACTGGGTGTCAAGTCATGGCCTGGTCCTCTTGCCACTTTGCCTGCTGCTGGGATGTAACTGGTCATGGGGGTGCAGTCAGTGTGCATGAGCCCTGGGTTCCTTCTCAAGCACTACAAAAACAAAACAATAACAATGAGAAGACGACAGTGACTTATTTTTCCTGCTGGGCAGTAGCCACAGAAATGTACCAGGGGAGCATTTCATGTAGAACCATGGAGGTTTCTGAGCCCAATTCCCACGTGCCTCTCCTGGCAATCTGACCTCTGAATGCTCCTTTTACCTCTGTGCCTCACTTTCCTCCTCTTTTTAGCAGGAACTTCTGAAAAATGGGAGGCAGTGTGGAATAATGTGGAAGTTTCTGCAGAGCCTTCGCTCTCACTGAAGGAACCACTGTGTTTCAGCGAGGTGTGTGACTAACACATTCTAGTTTTTACTGTACTTTAGTTTATTGCCCAGAGACTTGGGGGCTTTTTTTTTTTTTTTAATTAAAGTCATCCTAATAAATATTCATTATACCAACTCTTGTGACGCTCTGTCTGGAATGGGCTGAAGTCCTGTGGGGAATGGGGAGTGGGTGAGTGGCATACACTAGTCCCTCTGAAGGCAGCGAGATCTGTGGCATTTCACTTCATAACACGCTCTGGTCTCCTTTCCTACCTCTGTTCTTCTTCCCACCCGCAAACCCACACCCAGCCTGGGCTGTGAAGCCTGAGTCTGTCTAGGAATGAGCTCTGCCTGGCTTTGGCATATGGTTAGCACGTTCCTTGGCATGGAAAAGAAGAGGGATCTTGTTTATGGTCTGTTCTAAAGAAGGGAATTTTCCTGTGGAGATTCCCCAGAGCATGTGTTTCTTCTTATAGTTCTTTATTTAGGAGTTCGTGTCTCCCGTGGACCTCAGGCCTCAAACTTGTGCTCTTCCTGCCTCAGCCTCCTGAACTGCTGGAATTACAGACATGCACCACCATGCCTGGACTAGAATTTAATGGACTATTAGAAAATGGCGGAAACTATAATAGGAGTTGGGACCTATTTGGAGGAAATAACTGGGTGCCCCCTGAGGGTATATCCTGTCCCTGGCTCCTGCATCTCGCTGTCTCTTACTTTGTTTCCCAGATGCCATGCAACTCTGTTCCAGCATGTGTTGCCTGCCATGTTGTTCTGTCTCCCCAAAGGCCCATACTAGTCAGGGACTGAAACATCAGAAACTATAAGCAAAAATAAATCTGACCTCTCAATTGATTTTCTTAGGTATTTTCTCCCAGTGATGGAAACTGACTAACATACCCCTGATCAGGGTAGTGGAACCCCAGCTCCTTCCTCTTCTCCCATTTCCAAGCAATGAGATGAACAGATTTTGCTCTGCCAAGTGCTTCTGCCATGTTGTACTATCCAAAAGAGTGGGGCCATGCTACCATGGACCAAATCCACAACCGTGATCCAAAATAAGCCTTTTTCTTGACAAGTTTATATATATCAGCTATTTGCCACTACCCAGCCTGGCCTTTCCTTCTTCCTTAAGACACTCTTGGCTATCTCTGACTGACTTCTTGACACCTTTGATGACCTCATAATTGTTTGGAGGTGAGGGAGCAAAGATTGAGAGAGGATAGTCGTGGAATAGAATCGAAAGTGGGCATCCTGAGAGCTGAACCAAGAGCACATTTCATGCTCACTCCATGTCGTACCATCACTTACCACCGTCCCCACCCGTAGTCCTAGCGCCTTGCCCCTGGATTGTTGTGACCTTCTTGTTTCATCTCCTTCCTCTGTCTCTCTCCCTCCCCTCTATTCACTGGTATCCATACCTCAGTCACATTATAAACTAGTTCTGTTCTCTGGTCAAATCCCTCCCGTGACTCCCTGTGTCACTGAGTAAAAGCCCCAAATTTCTTACCATGGCACAAATGCCTCTCCTGTTGCTCCATCTTGGATCTCACTAACTATTTCCCCCTCCATCACTTTATGCCTGAACAATGGCCCCCTTGCTGTTCCATGCAATCTGTTCTCTCAGGGCCTCTGTACCTGCAGTTCCCATCCACACCTGGTTCACTGCATCTCTTCCTTGTTTTCTTTTTTTTTTTTTAAATTTTTTTTTTTAAAATATTTATTTTCCATTTCTCGGCAGACACAACATCGTTGTTTGTATGTGGTGCTGAGGATCGAACCCGGGCCGCACGCATGCCAGGCGAGCGCGCTACCACTTGAGCCACATCCCCAGCCCCTTCCTTGTTTTCTTGGTAGCCCTGAGGATTGAACCCAGAGGCACTCTATCTGAGTTACATCCCTAGCTCTTTTAATTTTATTTTTGAGACAGGGCTAAATTGCTGAATCTGGCCTCAAACTTGTGGTCCTCCTGCCTCAGCCTCCTGAGTTACTAAGGAATTACGGATGTGTGCTACTGTGCTTGGCCCTTTTTTTCCTTCTTTTTTTTTTTAATTTTAATATTTATTTTTTAGTTGTAGTTGAACACAATACCTTTATTTTATTTATTTTTATGTGGTGCTAAGAATTGAATCAGGGCCTTTTAGGTGCTAGGCAAGTGCTCTACCACTGAGCCACAACCTCAGCCCTCCCCATCACTTCTTAAAGATCTGGTGGATAGATCACCTCATCTATCTCTGAGAGTTCTTCTAAAGAATAGTATCCTGGGCTGGTGCTCAGCAGTGGAGTGCTCACCTCGCATGTGTGCGGCCCTGGGTTTGATCCTCAGCACCACATAAAAATAAATAAATAAATAATGTATTTCATCCAACTACAACAACAACAAAATATTAAAAAACGAAACAAAAACGAGGGTGGGGCTGGGGTGTGGCTCAGAAGAAGAGTGCTCACCTAGCATGCATGAGGTACTGGGTTCGATCCTCAGTACCACATAAATATAAAGATATTGTGTCCACCTATAACTAAAAAAAAATATTAAAAAAAAATAGTATCCTGTATCCCCCACCTTATCCTGCTCAATTTTCTTCATGGTAATTATCACCCCATGGCCTATATGTACTTGCTTATTCTATGTCTTCTACTAAAATAGAGATACCAGGGACTTGGTCTGTACTGACTCACTGTGATATCCCTCATACCTAATACCTGGCATTTGGCAGGATTCAGTAAATTGTGTTGAATAGATGGCCCCTTATACAGTCCTTACAAATATACCTTTCTTTTTTCCTTCTCCCTTGGTGAATATGGCAAAAGGGAAAAGACTGCTGGGCGTGGTGGCGCACACCTGTAATCCCAGCGGCTTGGGAGGCTGAGACAGGAGGATCATGAGTTCAAAACCAGCTTCAGCAACTGAGCAAGGCACTAAGCAACTCAGTGAGACCCTGTCTCTAAATAAAATACAAAGTAATGCTGGGGATATGGCTCAGTGGTTGGGTGCCCCTGAGTTCAATATCTAGTACCAAAAACAACAACAACAACAACAACAAAAAACGGAAAAGACTTAGACCTGGAATGGAATCTCTGTTCTGCTCTTTCTGCTCTGCTCTTTAGCTGTATGATCTTGCACAATCTCCTCCTTTTTTTTTTTTTTTTTTTTTTTTTTGTACCAGGCATTAAACCGAGGGCCACTGAATCAGTGAACCTCATCCCCAGCCCTTTTTATGTTTTGTTTTGAGACAGGGTCTCACTAAGTTGCTTAGGTTCTCCCTAAGTTGCTGAGGCTGGCTTTGAACTCGCAATCCTCCTGCCTCAGCCTCCAGAGTCCTCCTTCTCTTCTTTAAGCTTTCATTTGTAGAGTTGGCATTGGCAGTGTCTGTCATAGGACTGTATGAGAAGTTAACCAGCTATTTTAAGTACAGTTTTCATCAATCAGGCTATTTTTTTTTTAGGCAATAGGAAATTTAGGGGGTAGGTATTTCAGGGCTGGGAGAATAGCTCAAGGGTGTTCCCAGGGACTCAGGGTCTTGTCCTACCATCTTGTGTCTGTTTCCTGAGGTCAAGATGGCACATGTTATAGTTTGGATCTGAAATGTCCCCCAGAGTCTTAGGTGTTGAGGGCCTGGTCTCCAGCCTGCAGTGCCATGGGGAGGCGGTGGAGCCTCCTGGGAGGGGGGTGTGCCCTTGAAGGGGGATATTGGGACCCACTTTGAGGTAAGCAGTTCCATTGCCTTGTATCGTATTGTATTGCCATAATGTATTGCCCCACCACGGTCCCAAAGCAACGGGAACAAGGGAACTTGGACTGAAACCTCTGAAGCCCTGAGCTCAAATAAACTGCTTACCTCAGGTATTTCATCACAGCAACAGGAAGCTGACACAGTAGGATTCTGCTTTTTGGTTTTTTGGTTTGTTTGTTTTGTTTTGGAGGAGGGGGGTCCTGGGGATAGGACCCAGGGCCTTGCACATGCTAGGCAAGTGCCCTACCACTGAACTACATCCCCAGCCCCCAGGACGATTCTACTTTGAAGCCTTGTCTGTGTCCCAGAAAGGAAGGAGGAAAGAGCAAAGAGAGCACGTGGAACTTGACTCCTTTTTAAGAACTTTGTCAGAAGTTGCCCCCTGTCCCCCAGAAATTCCAGTTCTGCCTGGGTGGCTACAGTGTAGTCACACAGGCACCATGAGCTGCAAGGAGGCAGGGATAGAGCACAATGCTGCTCAAACAGAATTAGGGTCTTTATTTTTTTGGAGGGGAGAGGTACCAGGGATGCTCTACCACTGAGCTCTATCACCTTTAAGTTTTATATATTTTTATTTTGAGACAAGTTCTTGCTAAGTTGATGAGGCTGGCCTTAATACTTGAGAACCTTCTGTCTCAGTCTCCCGAGTCCTTAGGATTATAGGCATGTGCCACCATGCTCAGCTTGTTTTTATTCTTTCTTTAATGTCTGTTGTATTCCAGGCAATCACTGGACCACTGAGCTACATTCCCAACCCTAGGATTCTGTTTGTAAGGAAGGATGGCAAGATGGATACTGAGTAGGTACCTAGCAGCACCAGCTACAGCACCTGGTTCTCCAGGTAGCACTTACCTGTGATTATTTAAAGTGCTCTGAGGACATGGGTCAAGTTCTGGCCTTCCAAAGCACCTTGTTTAACTGAGCTGCTGGGTTAGGTAATAGTGTTGCTAGCTGACATTTCCATAGCAGTTAACATTTTTCAAAGAAGTTTAAGACTGGTATCATTCATCCATACTGTGCTGGAGCTTCACCAACCCTTGGTGGAGAGAAATAATTCTTATCTATTCCAATTATATAAATGAAGCACAAAGGCAGGGACCACTCATTCTTTCATTTCAAAAACAGTGAAGGTCTAGGGCTGGGGATATAGCTCAGTGGCAGAGTGCTTGCCTAGCATGTGTGAGGCCCTGGGTCGCTCTATTCCAAGCACTGCAAAAAATAAAGCAAAACAAAACAAAACATTGAAGGTTTATAAGGTTGGGGCTGGGGATGTGGCTCAAGTGGTAGCGTGCTCGCCTGGCATGTGTGCGGCCTGGGTTCGATCCTCAGCACCACATACAAAGATGTTGTGTCCGCTGAAAAACTAATAAACAAATAAAATTCTCTTTAAAAAAAATAAACAAAGTGCCAGGCACTCTAAGTGCCATAGCTACGACCAATCACTGGCAGCAGCACCCACCCTTGAGTGGTGACAGCCAAAGTCATAGTATATGTAGGAAACCAGTCTAAAGGTGAGTCTCCTAATCCTGAGATTAGCGTTCTGTCCGAGACACTGCTCCAGATATTCCTTCCACTGCCTAGCCACCCCCTACCCTTCTCCAAGCGTTGCTTCATGTTCTAGAGAAACTGCTAATGTGGATACAGACCCGTGAAGCTCTCTTTGAGTCTCACAGGTCACGTTTACCAAATGGAATGGCCGCTGAGTGTGGGAGAGCTGGAAAATGAAGTCTGGCCCTGTGCAGAGAGACAAGAGCCCTTAGTTCAGATGGAGTGACAGAATGACAGCATCTCTGTGTCTGTCTACCTCTGGCTCAGGCCCTTTGGCTGGGTGTCAATTTGGTTCTTTGGTCGTTTCTCCCCCTTTCTTTGGGTTTCCTAAAGATGTCCCAGGCTATTCCGGCTTGAGCACAGAACAGCTTGTGCACTGCAACCTGATTGGTGGAACTCTATGGGAGAGGGCAGGGCCACAACCCAGCTCTAGTTCCAATCCTGTCCCTTAGGGACTTTGTCTAAACTGGAACCTAAACTCAGGACCAGCTGTCTTTTTGTTCAGTCTCAATCTAATGAAATGTCACTTTTTGTGTTTTGATGGAGCCAAGTGAATAAAAAATAAAGTCTATCTCAATTTGAATAGGACATAGTCCATATTTTAATTAATCCCCCCCCCCTTTTAAAAAATAATATGAAGATTTGGGCTAGGCATGGTGGTACATGCCTGTAATCCCAGTGGCTTGGGAGGCTGAGGGAGGAGGATTGTGAGTTCAAAGCCAGCCTCAGTAACTTAGTGAGGCCCTAAGCAACTCAGTGAGATCCTGTGTCTAAATAAAATATAAAAAAGGGCTGGGGATGTGGTTAAGCACCCCTAGGTTCAACCCCCAGATACCCCCTCCCCCAAAAAAATAAAGTATGGAAGATTGAACTCAGGATGCTCTACTACTGAACCCCCCAGCCCAATTTTTAATTTTCTAAAAATTTTGAGAAAGGGTCTCAGTTGTTCAGGTTGGCCTCAAACTTGCAGTCCTCCTGCATCAGCCTCTTGAGTAGCTGGGGCTACAGACATGTACCACCAGACCCAGCTCCATATTTTTATTTTTAATCTAATTAATTTATTTTCAAACCCAGCATGCTAGGCAAGTGCTCTACCACTGAGTTATATCCCCATTCTGAGCCCGTATTTTTAATAAAATTATTAACCTGGGACAGTTATAGTGAACTGATAGGATTCCCTTAGGTCTCTTCAGTCATTACCTTGAATTCTGACCACTGCGCCTGTTCCTGGGCCCTTCCTCTGCTGGCAGCCCTCCTGAACTCCCGAGGACGCCTCCTCTAGGCTGCCTGAGGCAGGTGCAGGGAGCACGTTGGTAATCAGGACACCCTGCAGAGCTAGGGTTGCTGTAGCAACGGGATGCTGCCTTGAGGGCGGAATTTTAAAATATCTCCGCGATCATGTTTTTTTAACATCATTCTGTCACTTCCCCAGTGTTTTGTGGTGCCACTGAGGTAGGCCATGCTGGGACGCCTGTTTTTCTGCCTGGGCTCTTGGCAGCTTCTGGGGGCTGGAGGTGGGAAGATGTGGAAACTCACAGAGCCTCAGCTTTTGTTTCCTGGATCCTCCAGCTCGTGATTCTAAAGCCTTGTGTCATTTTCTCTTTGGGGGGAGGGAAAGAATAAGGGCCTTCACTTGAAACTCTACCTCCTCCCGCTCTGAGCGTAGCCTGCCGCCTGCCTGGCATTCCTGGGACCCGGCTCCTTCTTCCCTTCTTGTCTCCTGCTTCCTTTGTGTATTCTGACTTCCTCTTTTTAACAAATGATGGTTAACAGCTGCCAAGGCTTCATATAAGACTCTGGCCTTGCCCTCTCAGAGTGCAAACATTTTTATGAAGTTACAGCAATTAAGACCATGTCCCATTGACGGAGGGAGAAACAAACCAATAGAGCAAAACAGAGCACTTAGAAACAGATCATGTATGAAAAATGGGACTTCACAGAATAATTCTGTGTGTGCTTGTGTGGCGCTGGGGATCAAACCCAGCCAAGTGCTCTGCCACTAAATTAATCTTCAATTCCTGCTCATTTTGTAGTGTGACTTGGGCCAGGTGACTACTCTTGGCCTTTCCTCTGCTAGTGGTGACTTGGATCCAAGCCCTTTCCATTTTGTCATGTTGTCATCTTCCACACATGGCTTTCAAGGTCCCTGAGGAAGAGAGAGTGGATGACCACGAAGGGTTTTTTGGCCAGAACAGGTGGTAGTGTACATCACTTGTGTCCATATTCACTGACTGGGTACATGATTCTAATGCAACTACAAAGAGGATGGAAAATATGTTCCTCCTCTGTGTGTAGGGAGAGGACATGGGATTAGACCGTCTCATCCACTCTCTGGCCTTATTTCTATTTGGTAGGATAAAGAAATTCCACCTTGCTAAGTTTTTATTTAAAATTCCTGAATAGCTAACTAGTGTTAGTCGTTCCTCTGTATTTCTTGAATTGTTCATAAATGTTTTTCTTTTCTTTTGCTACCCTGGGTTGAACAAAGGGGTGCTTAACCACTGGGCCACATCCCCAGCCCTTTTTTGTATTTTATTTAGAGACAGGAACTCACTGAGTTGCTTAGGGCCTTGCTAAATTGCTGAGGGTGGCTTTGAACTTGTGATCCTCCTGCCTAAGGCTCCTGAGTCTCTGGGATCACATGCATGTGCCAAAGAACCCAGCTGTTTTTATTTTTCAATCTGTTAATATAGTAAATTACATTAACAGATTCCGCCCCCCCCTTAACTCTTATTCTAATCCTTGGAATAAATGCAAATTGCTATTGGGTATGGGTGGCGAATTCCTGTAATCCCAGAAATTTGGGAGGCTGAGGCAGAGGGATTACAAATTTAAGGCTAGCCTGGGCAATTTAGTGAGAACTTTATCTCAAAATTCAAAATGGCTGTAACTCAGTATGGTAGAACACCCCTGGCTTTAATCCCCAGTGCTACCCCCCCCAATTGGTCATTACATGTTTTTGGCTGCTACTGGTTAGTATTTTATTTAGGATCTCTTTGTGTTCATAAGGGAGATCTATGTCTTAATCCATTAAGGCAATTATAACAATACTACCTTAGGTAGCTTTTATAAAGAAACAAACCTTTTTAATTTTTTTTTTAGTTGTTGATGTACTTTTATTTTATTGTATTGTATTTTTATTTATATGGTGCTGAAGATGGAACCCAGTACCTCACACATGCTAGGCAAAAACATTCTGCCACTGAGCCACAACCCCAGCCCCTGGACTTTTTTTTTTTTTTTAAACCATGTTTCTGGAGATTGGGAAATCCAAGACCAAGGCACTGGCAAACTTGATGTCTGGAGAGGAGCTGCTTCCTGGTTCCTGGCCTGCTTGATATGGAAAGGTCTGCTCTGTTCTCTGGATCCTTGCACTCTGGACCTGTAATGGGAGTGGGAGCTCTGAGGATCTCAGAATGGCCTTCAGGATCATTTGTCCATTGCTTTGGAGATTAGGTCCTGGATTCTGTGGAGATGTGCAGTTGTGACTGTGCACTGGGGATTAAAGCCAGGGGCTCACTATTTTAGAGGTCTTAATCCATGGAAGGAAGGCTAGCTCCATTCATTGGGGTTCCAGGTGAGGCATGGTGGTTGAAGAGTATGGCAGTATGGCAGAGAGAAGCAGCTCACATGATGATCAGAAAGCAGAGAGAGAGAGAGAGAGAGAGAGAGAGAGAGAGAGAGAGAGACACTTCCTCTTTGGATACAAAATATATACCCCATAGCCACTCCCCCCCAATGAACTACTTCCTCTAGCCACACCCCACCTGCCTCTAGTTACTCAGTTAATCCCATAGGGGATTATCACTGATTAGGTTAAGGCTATAACCCAAACATTTCTCCTTCAAACCTTGTGTTTCTCACATGTGAGCTTGTGGGGGACACCACATCTAAACCATAACAATCACTGTGACAGAATACCTGAGAAAACCAATTTACAAAGGAAAAGCTTTCGGAGGCTTCAATCTGTGGTCACTTGGCCCTTTTGCTTTGTTTTTGTTTTATGTATTTTTGGTTTTTGGTATCAGGGATTGAACCCAGGGGTGCTTAACCACTGAGCCACATCCCCAGCCCTTTTATTTTTTTTATTTTGTGATAGGTTCTTGCTAAATTGCTTAGGGCCTCACCAAATTGCTGAGGCTGGCTTTGAACTTTTGATCCTCCTGCCTCAGCCTCCTGAACAGCTGGGATTACAGACGTGTACCACTGTTGTTTTGGGCCTGTGATGGGCCAATACATGGTGGAAATGCATGTCAGAGGAAAACTATTCATTTCATGGTAGCCAGGAAGCAAAGAGGAAACAAGAAGGGGTCAGAGCCCCAATTCCCCTTCAGGGGCACACTTCTTCCACTAGGCCTACCTTCCTAAAGGTACTACCACCTCCCAAGAGTGCCACAGGCTGGTGAACACGCCTTCAACACATGGGGGATACATCAGATCCAAGTGACATCCTTGATCTCTGTATCAAGGAAACTTGTTTACACCCTTAGTGTTCTCTCCCAGTCTTTCGCATTCTTTTAAATATAGATTGGCTAATAATTTTCCAAATCTTTCTTTGAGTTCCTTTTTGTTTAACAGTTCCATCATTTTTTTTTTTTTTTTTTTTTTTTTTTTAATGTGTGTGTGTGTGTGGTGCTGGGGAATTGAAGCTATGTAGGCTGTGCATGCAAGGCAGGCACTCTACCAAGTGAGTTATATCCCCAGCCCCCAGTTCCATCTTTTTTTTTTTTTTTTTTTTTTAAGAGAGAGTGAGAGAGGAGAGAGAGAGAGAGAGAGAGAGAGAGAGAGAGAGAGAGAGAGAATTTTTAAATATTTATTATTTTTTAGTTCTCGGCGGACACAACAACTTTGTTGGTATGTGGTGCTGAGGATTGAACCCGGGCCGCACGCATGCCAGGCGAGCGCGCTACACTTGAGCCACATCCCCAGCCCAAGCCACATCCCCAGCCCCCAGTTCCATCTTTTTAAAAAGATATTTTTGTTATACTGTACTGAGGATTGAACCCAAGGCCTCACAAATGATAGGCAAGTGCTTTTCCATTCAGCTGTATCTCCAGCCCAACAATTCCATCTTTAAGTTAAATAGTCAAGGAGAGTTAGGCCACTCTTTCAACACTTTGCTTAAAGATTTCCTCACCCAAATAATCTATTTTAATTGTTTAAAATTTCACTGTCAAGCTGGGTATAGTGGTGCATACCTGTAATCCTAGCTACTTAGAAGGGTGAGGCTAGCCTGGGCAACTTTTTAAAAAATTTTTTAATTTTTTTAGTTGTAGTTGGACACAATACCTTTATTTTTATGTGGGGCTGAGGATTGAACCCAGGGCCTCGCACATGCTAGGTGAGCGCTTAACCACTGAGCCACAACCACAGCCTCTAGCCTGGGCAACTTAATGAGACCCTGTCTCAAAATAAGAAGGGATGAAGATGTTGCTCAGTGATAGAACATTTGTCTAGCATTTGTAAGACCCTGGCTTCAATCCCTAGCAACATACATATAAACTAACTCTCTCTTTTTCTCTCTCCCTTCTGCAAAAGACTAGGAAATGAACACAATACAGTTGTGTTTTTTGTCACTTTATAACAAGGATGACCTTCCCTTCCCTCATTTATTTTTCTTTCTTTCTTTTTTTTTTTTTTTTTGTATTGAGGATTGAACCCAGAGGCCCTCAACCACTGAGTCACATCTCCAGATCTTTTGTGTGTATGTGTGTGGTGCTGGGGATTGAACCCAGGGCCTTGTGCATGTAAGGCAAGCACTCTACCAACTGAGCTATATCCCCAGGCCTCCAGACCTTTTTATGTTTTATTTAGACACAGGATCTCACTAAGTTGCTTAGGGCCTCTGAGGCTGGCTTTGAACTTGAGATCCTCCTGCCTCAGCCTCTGGAGCTGCTGGTATTACAGGCATGTGCCACTGTGCCTGGCCCTTCCCTCATTTTCAGTACATGTTCCTTATTTCCATGTGCAACCTCTTCGGAATGGCCTTTACTTACACATTCTTTTTAGGATTACTTGGATATTCCCTAAGACAAGTGCAGTTTCTCTAACACTTCCTTTCTTTCTGAGCCCAAACCAGAATTCTTAGCACCATACGTTTTACATCCACCTCAAAACTCTTCCAGCTTCTACTCAAGACTCAATTCTAGAGCTGCTTCTACATGTTTTTCCCTTTAGTATTTGTTATAGTAGCAACTCAACTTCTTGGTATTGATTTTTCTTTCTTTCTCTCTCTCTCTCTCTCTCTGTCTCTCTCTCTCTCTCTCTCTCTCTCTCTCTCTCTCTCTCTCTCTCTGTGTTGCTAGGAATTGAACCTAGGGTCTCTTGCATGTTAGGAAAGTACACCAAGCTATACTGCCAATCCCTTCTGGTACCAGCTTCTGTCTTGGTCTGTTGAGGCTGCTGTACAGGACACCATAGGCTGGCTGTCTTAAAACAACAGAATCTTACTTTCACAGTCTGGAGGCTGGGAAGTCCCTTATCAAGGTACTTGCAGACTTAGAGTCTGGTGAGGGCCTGCTTCCTCACTCAGAGATGGTTTCATACAGTTAAAGGGGCAAGCACTCTTCCTGGAGTCTTTTAGAAGGCCCCAAATCTCATTCGAGAGATCTCTTACCTCAAGACCCAATATCACCTCCAAATGCCCCACCTTCAAATACCATCTCACTGGGAATTCAGTGTCAACATGAATTTTAGGGAGATGTAAACATATACGAGTAGCAGCCTATGTAGTTTAGTTTTTTTTTAAATTGTCTGATTTTATTGATTATATTATCCTCATAGACTAAATGACAAGGGTTGGGAGGGTAGCTTAGTTGTAGCGTGGTTACCCAGCATGATAAAGGTCTTGGGTTCCAATCCAGCATTGCAGAAATAGAGATAACTCACAGCCTTGTCTATTTCTGAACAATTTAGGGGTGGGATCATCAGTTCTTTCAGTATTGGTAGAATAAACAAAAGCATCTAGACCTGGAAAATTTTTAGCAAAGACTTTAAATTACCAATTCAGTTTCTTAAATAATTTAATGTATTAAGATTTTTTACTTTTCTTCAGACAGTTTAGATATTTAGTCATATTTTCTGAGGAAATTTTTCATATTCTGTAAGTTTTCAAATACATCAGTGTAACATTTTTTATTTTGTAATTTGAAAAAAAACCTCACGGGGGCAGTGGTCCTGTAATCCCAGTGACCCTGGAGGTTGAGGCAGGAAGATGGCAAGTTCAAGACAAACCCCAACAACTTAGTGAGGCCCTAAGCAACTATCTCAAAATAAAATATAAAATATAAAAAGGGATGGGGATGTGGTTCACTGATTCAGTGCCCCTAAGTTCAATAACTAGTACAAAAAAAATCAGTATTATCATATCTGTCATTTAATAGGACATATATTGTGAATGCTGATTATTTAACTTTTGTGTGTGTGTGCATGTGTGAGTGCATGTATACATATGTGGTGTGTGTGTGTGTGTGTGTGTGTGTGTGTTGGGGAATGAACTCAGGGTCTTGCATTGCTAAGATACACTATCACTAAGCTATATTCCCAACTCAGTTTTAGCTTTCTACCACACATTGTGTTCTGACTTCTGTTATTTCTGCTGAGAAATCTGCTGTCCACATAATTGTTTTTTTACTTTGTAGTTACTCTTATGATCTTTTTCTTGTCTAAGTGTTCTATGGTTTTACATCAAAGTATCTAGGAGCATATTTATTTTGATTTATGCTATTTAGGATTTATTGTGATTTCCTAAAATTGTGGATTGAAGAAGTTCTTTTCCAATTTTGGAAAATTCTCAGCCAAATTTTCTTTACTTTCTTCTCATTATTTTTATTTTCTTCCTCTGGAACTTCTATTACACATATTTTGAGTGACTTTTGGACAAGAATCTCCCATGTTTTTTGCCTCTCTTTTGTGATATTTTTAATTTCTAGCTCTCTGTACTTTATTCCAGAGAATATCTTCAGATATTTTATTACAGTTATTAACTATTCAGTTGTGTCTAATATACTGTTTAACCGACACATTAAACTTTTTTCAGTTACTGTATACTTGACATATACTTCAAATTTGAAGGTGTGTGTGTGTGTGTGTGTGTGTGTGTGTGTGTGTTTGTTTGACACCCCAGGTAGATTAAAAATTTTTTTTTTATCTTCTTTTCTTAATATATCAGTAGTGGGGTTAAACCCAGGGCCTGGCTTATCCTAAGCAAGCACTCTACTACTGATACACCCCCAGCCCTTTTTATTTTTATTTTGAGACAGGGTCTCACTGGCCTTTAACTTGGGCTCCTCCTGCTTCAGTCTCCTGAGTAGCTGGGATTACAGGTGTGTGCTGCTATACCCAGTTTGCTATGTTGTTTTTGACAATTTCATAGGACATAAATTGCTGCACAGTCTGATCCACTCATATTGGGCCACTTTGATGAGGCTGACCCAGGAAGGTTCTTTTAGCTGTTTCATGATTCTCTTGGTTAAACTTCTAGCTGGTCTTCCTTTTCCTTTTCACTTGCGTTGCCATCAGGGAGTATCAATCCTCTAAAGTACTCAAAGACAAGATCTCAATTGTTTTTAACAGTGCCCATAGGCTTGTATCCCCCCACCCCCATACTCTTTTCCAGATGAAGTCAGTTCCCTTAGGTGGAGCTGCAGAACTTTTTTTTTTTTTTTTTGGCATTGGGATTGAACTCAGGGGCACTTAACCACCGAGGCACATACCCAGCTTTTTTTTTTTTTTTTTTGTATTTTATTTAGAGACAGGGTCTCCAGAGTTGCTTAGAGCCTTGGTAAATTGCTGAGGCTGGCTTTGAACTTGTGAGCTTCCTGTCTCAGCCTCCCGTGCTGCTGGGATTACAAGTGTGTGCCACCGTGTCTGGATAGAACTCTCTTTTTTTATACTTGCCTCTACTCCTGGATAGGAACTTGGCACCATTGCTCTGAAGTCAGGAACAGTGGCTATTTTTCTTGGGGTGATACATCTTCTCTGTGAGTGGA
Organism: Urocitellus parryii; assembly: GCF_045843805.1. NCBI lineage: Eukaryota > Metazoa > Chordata > Mammalia > Rodentia > Sciuridae > Urocitellus > Urocitellus parryii. The sequence goes on along the minus strand of NC_135535.1, from coordinate 119,467,534 downwards.
AGTTGCTGGGAAAAAGGCATGGTAGCCCTTGATCTTCTCAAATAGCCTCTGGCTGCATGGAATCTCTGCCCATCAGTAAGCTAGTCTGAATGATTTAGCCTAGTACTGAGGAACTACTGTGCCGGACTCTATAAATAGGGATTGGGTAGGGAGGAAACCTAGTTTGGTGCAGTGTCGCACTCCTGTAATCCCAGCGGCTCAAGAGCCTGAGGCAGGAGGATCCCAAGTTCAAAGCCAGCCTCAACAAAAGTGAGGTGCTAAGCAACTCAGGAGACCCTGTCTCTAAATAAGATATAAAATAGGGCTGGGGTGTAGCACAGTGGTCAAGTGCCTGGTCAATCCCTGGTCCCACCCCAGACTCCCCCAAAAGAGAGGGAACCTAATGGCCTTTTCTGCTGTTCTTTCTAGAATAGTTTCTGCAACAGGCAGCAGAGGGTGGAGCATGAGAAATGCTGGTAGTCAGCACCTCAGTGGAGGAAACTGGTGTTTTAGACTAGGAGCCCAAGGAGAGGGAGCCCTTCTTGACCACACCTTTCAGAATAGAGCTTCTGTCACAGTAAGCTGAAGGAAGGGGGGAGCAAGTTGAACCTCATGTGGCCAGACATGCTCTTATTTACTGAAATTTACTGAAGTTTTACTGACCTTGCACTTCTAGGAGGACAAGAATATTATGTGACTAAAGAAGCCCTATTTAGTGCCCAACACTTAACAGATACTTAGGGAAATGGTTTTGGATTGATACCTGCTTAGTTTGTTCCTGTCCCCTGGATGCCTATGAGCTGCTGCCATTTGGGTTTGTGAGAAGGAGAGTTATAGCTGGTGAAAGCACTGAGTTGAGTCACAAGTCTGCATCTAAGCCTAATTCTGCCCTTAACTAGCTGTGTGATTTGGAGTGAGTTGCTTTACCTCTCTGACTCTAGGCTTCCAGGTATTGAATGTAAGCCATCTAGCATCAGCCCTACGTGTTTACAAGGTGTTCAGGGACTGTGTCTTTCCTTTTCTAGATCATTATGGGATGTTTATATTTACTTTAGGTATGAGAATGACTTTTTGTCTTCTGGCCTCTTATCTCTGTCACATCTTTTTTTTTTTGTGTGTGTGTGTGTGTGTACGTGTGTATGTATGTGTGTAGCACTGGACATTGAATACAGGGTTATTCTATCACTGAGATACATATCTTTTTTTTTTTTTTTTTTTTTTTTGAGACAGGGTCTTGCAAAGTTGCCTTCAATTTATAATCCTCCTGCCTTAGCCTTCCAAGTTGCTGGGATTACAAGGACCTGTCACTGCACCCAGCTACTTTTTTATTTCCCTGCCAGTATTGAGGATTGAACACAGGGGATTTCTACTATTGAACTACATCCTCAGCTGTTTTTATTTTGGAATGGTATTGCTAAAGTGCCCAGGCTGGTCTTGAACTTCAAATCCTCCCACTTCAGCTGCCCAAGTAGTTGGGATTATAGGTGTGTGCCACCACGCCAAGCTATCTCTGTCATATCCTTATTATACCTTTGCTAATCCCTTTCCAGGCTGAAGCAAAGGCTGTGTGTGTGTGGGGTGGGGGTGGGGGTGGAGGAGGGATACAGAAGAGGCTGGAAACAGCCCGGTGTAAAGAGGTGCTCCCGCCAGTATTCCAGCCACCAACTTATTCCATAGAGTGATAGAGTACACTCTGCCTCTCATGGTGATTATTGTTCTTGTTTTTAGGGCCTATAGGCTAAATGAAATTGGGCTAGAGAATCTCTTACAGAAAATTAATCTTCCTGATTGACAGATCACTTCCTAGAAATCCATAGAATAACTTCACAGGACAGTTGAAATTCAAGTAACCAGGGAGGAAATCTGTCCTCACAAAGGTACCTGTGAGGGGAGGGCCAGGAGTGTGTGTGAGTGGGCTGGGGTGGGGGCAGGATCTCCTGTGTTCTCTCAGGAGTCCAAGTTCTTTGCTTCATCAGCTGCTTTTGCTTCTTCAATTGCTTCATTGACTTGGGCCAGTCTTGGGCCAGCTTCCATGTTAGCTGTTGGCCTGTATTTTCCCTAGGGGAGACTCAAAGACTGGCTATAATCACTCCCATTAGCAGTTGGCAGCTCCCCAATCCACTTCTTTACCTGGACTGGCTTAACCCTGACGTCTGCCAGACCTGTAGTGTTGCACACACCAGTGGAGCCTGCATCTGTTAAGCTCTTGTTCCCCACCTTGCCCCATGTCTAACCCTCCCACATATTAGCACTGGCTAGAATAGCTGAATCTCACACCCTAGCAGCTTTGCTTCTTGGCACTGATGGAAGTGTAGAGATGTGTGGGAGCAGAACTCTGAATGTGGCTTTGGGAAGGAATCCAATGCAGATAGTAGCCACTGGTGGCCCTGCTATGGGTAAACGCTCCTTAGGTGGCTGATGTGAACTGACCAGAATTATGGTACCACAAGCTGCCTTTAACTGAGTGCATGCTCTGAACCATACCCAGGGCCAAGCCACTACACACATGATCTCTCAATACTTACAACAACCGATTTAAGGTAAGTTTTACCAATAAACTGAGGCTTAGGTGAAATGATCAGGCTAACTTCACTCAGACTGTTAAGTGGCAGAGTTGGAGCACCAGCTCCAATCCACCTCCTCTCATCCTTACACCTGCTCTGCCTTGTGTGATTGAACACGGAACTTTTCAAACGTTGCCTGTGCCAAGGAGAAAGAGAAACGGTGCAGGTCATGAGGTCTAAATCCCAACTCTGCTATGGATTAGTTGTGCAGGCTGGAGAAAGCAGGGTTGGTTGAAACTGACCCTTATCCAAGAGGCAGATTTAGGGATGCAGGCTGGGCAAGTAACCACTGTAGTCCCACGGCATCACTTCCCTGGTGCTATGTGGGGTTACCAAGATGAGCCCAGCCACCACAGCTTTAAAATAATGAAATCAGGGTGGGGAGCTTGCAGCCTGAAGGATGTGGAGGAGGAGGAAGATTCAGGCAAGCTTCCTGCCTAGCTTCAATGAGGGCTGGGAATGGGATTATATAGGAGTCCCAAATCTTTCTTGAGCCCCAAATGTTCTAGTCATAGAAATTTCTAGTCATAGAAAGCTCCTATTCCCCTAAAGGGCCCTACCTTCTTTCTTGCCAAGTGTCTGCCTGGATATCCAGTCCTTGCCATGGACTGAGGCCCATGTGGGTGAGTCAGTATGAACTCTGAGCTTGTTGGTGCAGGGTGGCTGACATAGTCCATTCACTGTTCCTTCTGTGCTTTGGCAGGTTGTATCATTCCCTGGCTTCTCCTTTGAGCCTTGGTTTTTATCAGGTGACCATGTGTCTTAATGGCCCTTTGTTTTCCTCTGTGCTAGATACATTTTGTTACTTCCAACTCTTACTTAAAAACCTTTGAGAATAAATACCAAAGCCTTGCTTGACTGGGGCCTCTCCATCAATCCCTTCATTCATTCTCTCTCCCCAAATACTTATATTCAGGGAACTTCCTGATCCACTGGAAAATGGAGCTTCCTTGAGGATGACCCAGAATTCAGTGCTGGGTGCATGAATATGCAGAACTATATTTTTAGGGCTGCCTTTTAAAAATCCCTATTGCCTGACTCCTCCCTCAGTTTTTAATGCCTTAAGGAGAGGCAGGATGGCCCAGTGGAAAGGGCACCGGGTGGAGTGTGGGGGGAAGCTGTCCTGCTGCTGACTGCCATAGGAGCTAGCTGACCAGGTGCAGAAGCCTGAACGTGTGGCCTGAGTCTTGTGCTTGGCGTCTATAACAAGGCCAAAGTCATCCAGCCATTGATGGATGCTCCAAGGATTCAGCTAGTGGAACTCCCAAAGGACTTCCTTAGGAATCCTGTGCTTGCTAAGGTTCTCCTACCGTCGCCCCCGCCAGTCGGCCTCGTTCCTGCTCATTCTGGAGGATGATACCTGCGCCTTTCTTTGCATCCTCCAGGTCCACACGACTCCCCACCCCGACTCTAAAGCCTCAGCGTTCTCCTCCTCCTTTTCTTCCCTCTGATCCAGCAAGCCAGGCTTTCTCCTCCTCTGGTCTCTCCTCTCCCCCTTGAATCCAGTCCTGGTTTCCCCGCCGCCAGCTCCTTTTTTGTCGGCTGGGCTGGCTCCCCGCCTCCGCCCCCGCCTCGCCCGCCGTCACCAGCTCCGCGGTCCGCTCAGCTCCTCTCCTACCCCCCCCCCCCCCCCCCCGCTCCCAGCCACCCAGGGCTCGGCTCGCCCAGTCCGGTGGCTCCAGTCCGGATCTCGGTGCTGCCCAACCCGGGTACGAGTCCCGGCAGCTGGGGAGGAGGCGGCGGCGGCTGCTGGCCCCGGCTCCCCTCTGCCGCCTCGCCAGCCCGAGGTTGGCGGGAGGGAGCAGCTGGGCAGACCCTGGAGCCCCTCGGAGGACAATGCACCCGGCGCTCAGCAACCCTTGCGCGGTCTCATCCTCGTCTGGCTCCTTTCCGCCGCCCCCTGCCGCCGCCCGGCTACAGCCCCTCTTCCTCCGGGGGGGTTCCTCCCGCGGCCGGAGAGGCTCGGGCGACAGCAGCACCAGCACCAGTACCAGCCGGGGGGGAGGAGGCGGCAGACGCGGCGGGGGCGGCTGCTCCCCCAGCAGCAGCACGGGCGCAGAGAGAGAGGACGACGACGAGAGCATCAGCATCAGCAAGCCACTGGTGCCGGCCACCGCCGCCGCGCTCCCGGGACCCCTGGCTCAGGGGGGCGCCGCGGCCGCCGACTCCGCGCCGGCCGCCTTCTCCTCCTCCACTGCCACCACCTCCTCCACTTCCACGCCCACCTCCTCTTGCAGCATGACGGCTGCCGACTTCGGCGGGGGCGCAGCGCCTGGGGCCGTCGGGGGCTCAGGGGGCCGCTCCGCCGGGGGCGCGGGCGGTACCGGGACTGGCAGCGGCGCTTCCTGCTGCTCGTGTTGCTGCTGCTGCGGCCGCCCGGCCCGGTCTGGCCGTAGGGGTCGGCGTCGCTGCTGCACCCCAAGCCCGGGGTGCCGCTGGGGCTACCAGGCGCTGTCCGTGGTGCTACTGCTGGCGCAAGGCGGTCTGCTAGACCTGTACCTCATCGCCGTCACTGACCTGTACTGGTGCTCCTGGATCGCCACCGACTTGGTGGTAGTGGTGGGTTGGGCCATCTTCTTCGCCAAGAACAGCCGGGGCCGTCGGGGCGGCGCGGCGAATGTCGCGCACAACCACCATCAGCACCACCACCACGTTGCGCCTCCTTTGCACCTGCCCGCTGCCTCATCAGCCTCTGTTGGGGCCCCGGCCGGGGCCAAGGCGCGCGGCGGACGCGCGAGCGCTGGAGGCCCAGGGAGCTGCCCGGGGGCGACCGGGACGGCGGGGGAGTTCGCCTTCGCCTACCTGGCCTGGCTCATCTACTCCATCGCCTTCACGCCCAAGGTGGTGCTTATCCTCGGCACGTCCATCCTGGACCTCATCGAGCTGCGCGCGCCCTTTGGCACCACGGGCTTCCGCCTCACCATGGCGCTGTCGGTGCCCCTGCTCTACAGCCTGGTGCGGGCCATCAGCGAGGCGGGCGCGCCTCCTGGTTCTGCGGGACCCCTGCTCCTGCAGCCCCAGCAACACCGGGCTGCTGGCTGCTTCCTGGGCACGTGTCTAGATCTGCTCGACAGCTTTACCCTGGTGGAGCTGATGTTGGAAGGGCGGGTGCCGCTGCCCCCGCACCTGCGATACCTGCTTATCTCTGTCTACTTCCTCACCCTTGCCTCGCCGGTGCTCTGGCTCTACGAGCTCAACTCCACAGCTGTGGCAGCGTCGTCCTGGGGCCAGGCCTCAGGCCCTGGCAGCTGCAGCCGCCTTCTGCGCCTACTGAGTGGCTGCCTGGTGGATGTGCCCTTGCTAGCGCTGCGGTGCCTCCTGGTGGTGAGCTTCCAGCAGCCCCTCTCCATCTTTATGCTCAAGAACCTCTTCTTCCTTGGCTGCCGAGGCCTGGAGGCCCTAGAGGGCTGTTGGGATCGGGGGAGTCGGACCTCCCCTACTCGGGCTAGGGGCAGTTATGGTGCTCCACCTTCTGCCCCACCGCCCCCGTCGCCACCACCTCAGGGAGGTTCCCAGCTGGGCCACTGCATCTCTGAGAACGAGGGGGGTCCCCATGGTTATGTCAACACGCTGGCTGTCGCTTCCCAGAATTGAGGGAGTGAATGAGAGGGAGCCTTGCTTTGAGGTTGAGGCCCCAGGCCCTGTGGCCTCAGACCTGTTCCCGGGATTTGGTTAGATTTTGTTGGGAAGAGGTGACTTTTACTAGGGCTGAGGGCCAGCACATCCTTTTGCACACTTTAGGTGAAGACAACTCAGAGGGAGCAGTAACCATGGGGGAGGTGGGTTCACTTACCCTTTGCTCCTTTTTCCATATCTTACCCCAATACTGACCTCCATGGGACTGGATGACTATGCTTCCTGCTTTCCCTGCCTCACCCAAATTCCCATCCATTGTGAGAGAGAATGGAGGAAAGGGGATTATCCAGGCAAGGGGGCTGCACCTTGGGCCTTCACCAGCATCTTTTAGGCTGTGGTTTGAGGCCACTGACCCCAAATCCACTCTTCTCCTTGTGTATCTATTCCAGAAAGTAGATGAAGAGAGAGGTGGGGGGGGGAGGGGGGGAGGCATTGTTTCCTTGTGTCTACCCTGTGGTCCTTGCAACCACAAGGGGGGTTGGGGAAAATTTTGCTGCCCACCCTCCACTACCACCAATCTCCTCTTTCCTGCCTGAATTTTTGACCACGAATCCCCAGGAGAGTGGGCCTTGGAGTTACACAGTTGCTTTCCTCAAGGGAGAAGCTCTCCCAGGTCTTCCTCAATCCCACTCCTCCCTTCTCAGCTTGGGAGGAGGGATCCATATTCTAAGGACCAAACGACACCCATTCTTGGGTGAGTGAGCATTTCTACCTCTGTGCTTTCCACTTTGTTGCATCATGCACTGATGCTGCTTGCAAAAAATAAAGGAAATATAGAAGTTGTGTTCAGTGTGGCCCCAGGTCCCATTGGGGTCTGGTGCCAGTGATTACAGGGTCTGTGGAGTATCAGCCATTGGCTCGCCCATCTTTTTTTTCCCTCATCTGCATCCAGAATGCTTATCCTTCCTGTGCTGGTTCTGGCTGGGTTAGAACTGGGCTCAGAGAAGCAGCTTTGGTGGGGTTCCTGGATGGATGTGAAGTTGGACTTTCCATGGATCCAGGGGAGCAGGACTCCCAGTCCCCATCTGTCTCTCCTCCAGGGAACTAGTCTAGATCAGGAAAGGCGGCAGTGACCTTTCTGTCTCTGCTCTGCTTATAGAACTCACTAGGAACAAGGCAGGCTGCAGAACCCTCCCTGCCTGGCCAGCTTCCCCTCATGCTGTTCCTCTTACCCAGGTGATGACAAGAGATGAGCAGGGTTGCCCACTTACAAACTTGGGGTGGGACATCGCTCTTGGAATCCTTGAGGCAGGATAAGTATTTTTAGGGGCGGTAAGGGTGCAGGAAGACGGTAGGGACCAAGGCCAGGAAATACTCACTTTCCCCCACCCACAATAGAATGGGATGGGGGCAAAATTTTAGGCATTTTGGGTTCCCCTTCTTTCTTCTGCTTTGGAAGTTCTGTGTAGTGTAACAAACCCTGGGCCAGGATCCGGAAGACATGGATTCTCGTTCACTCACTATCTTTGAATAATATATTATTTTTACTTTCTTGGCCTCAGTTACCTTCCTAGTGTAGCATTCTTTGTATTTAGGTCCCTTGAAAGCCCTGATTATAGTGCTCTCTGTAAGGGTAGGTAGGAGAGGAGCCAGCCAGGATATACTTGTGGAACATTCCCTGCTTCTCCTCTGGATGTGTTTGCAGCCTCAGGCTGGAAGAGCAGGTGCTGTTGGCACCAGGGCTGGGGTGGGCTTGCAGGGTCTTTTCCTACTGCATGGTCTCTAGCCTTCTCTAGAGTCCTCAGCACAGGGAGGGGCCCAGAGTGCCAAGTCATGACAGTGCACTAATCCCACAGCCAGGACACCCAGCCAAAACAACCTCTTGTTTTGGTTCAGCTGGGATCCTTTGGAAGCCAAGGGGATGCATGGGGTTTCTTCCCTCCCACCTGCCTGGGGGCTTGTGGGCAGAAGCCATCCATGTGGACAGATCCGTGAGGGGCTAAAGCTTGGCCAGAGTGCTCTGGAGCCTGCCCTTCTCTGCGCCGGCAAGGGTGGGGAAAGGTTTACAGTCAGCACTCTCTGGGCTCCCACCCTTCTTGCACTGCACTGGCTGGCTGGATTTGACAACAAATCTGTTCTGCCTTCTCCCTACCCCGAGACTGACTCCCCTTCTTTTCTTTTGATTGGACTCAAGGTTCTGGGGCCCAGGCCCAGGCCCAGGTGGGAATTGAGAGCTGTTCCTGCTACTCCCATATCTTCTCTCCAGCTTTGCTGTTTTTCTGCTACCTAATCTCAGTGACTGTGAAAGGACATTATGTCTGAGCCATGGCTGGCCCTGGCTGGCCCCTGACCCACCTTTGTTCTACTCTTTTGATGACCATCTCCCTGCTGAGTGACTGGGTATGAACTCTGAGTGCTGTTGGGTTTTGGTTGGGGGCGTGATAGGTTCCAGTGAGCTGCCGCTTCCCTGGGTCTGTGGAGATGATGGCAATGGGGCCAATTCTGGCAGAGGCCGGGCCTGCTCAAGTCCTGCCTAGGGTTCCTTCTCCCCCTCTCATTCCCAGCATCCTCTTTTATACATTGGGCACAATTAATTTGTGCTTAGGAGGTGAGGTCCCTTCTTTTGGTGTTTTTTTTTTGGCGGGGGGAGGTAGGGTGGGGTGGGGTGGAGGGTACTGGGGATTGAACTCAGGGGCACTTGACCATTGAGCCACTCCCTAGCCCATTTTTGTATTTTATTTAAGACAGGGTCTCACTGAGTTGCTTAGTACCTCACTGTTGCTGAGGCTGGCTTTGAACTCATGATCTTCCTGACTGAGCTTCCTGAGCCACTGGAATTATAGACATGCACCACCAAGCCCAGTTTGGTATGTTTTATTTGAGTCTTTCACTCATTCCCCCTTTTCCAGTGTCAATAAGAAATGTCACTTAAAGCTTCCCTTTAAAAAATTATTTAATTTATTTTTATTTGTTTTGCTAGGGCAAATGCTCTACTACTGAGCCACATTCCCAGCCCCTTTTTCCTTGCATTCCAGGCCATCTAAATTACAGGGATTAAACCTGAGATGTTCCCCAGGGGTCTGATGACCAGGATAATGTGCTGTCCCTGAAGCCTGTGCCAGCACTATGGTTTACAGAAAAGAACTCTGGGCTCAGAATCTAGACCTGCCTGCTCCTGATGTTTGAACATGTGTGTGGGTCCTCTACGGGAACCCCTCAAACCTTACCCATTTAGACTCTCTCTAAAGACTATCAATTTGATTGAAAAGGGGTCTCCCTTTGAAACCAGGCTAGCTTCAAACTCCTGGGCTCAAGCAATCATCCTGCCTCAGCCTCCTGAGCAGCTGAGATTATAATCATGCAGCACAATGCTTGCTAAGACCATTCCCTTTTAGTATGCCCTGATAATGAGTTGGTGGATTTTTGTAGAAGAAAACTAGCTGGGAGCTAGAGCCCAGAAGGAGGAGGGAAGTGGCACCTCACTAGCATTTATCACTTTTTTTTTCTTTCTCTTTTTAAAAATAAAACCAGACTCTGTTCTGAAAATAAAAAAAACTTGAGACTTGTGACAAGCTTCTTGTGTGGTTTGTTTTAAGATCTTTCCTGTCCTGGTTTCCTTACTGAATTCTTAAATGTCACTGTGACATTCGTTGTCATTTCGTATGTTGGTATAAACATTGTGGGTACACCTTGGCTAGGTAGTTGGAGTGATCTGGGGAGGCAGAGGGCTATGGCCTGGGGCTGGGGGTGTCTAGCCAGGTCTTGTGTAGGCGTGGCTAACTCTGTGGAGAGGGACTCCCCCAGCTGCCTGAGTTTCTCCCAGAATAGCTTTCCAAAGGGGAAAGGCTAGAGAAAACAGATTTTTATTTAATTATTTAAAAAAAAATATTTAACATTTTTTTTAGTTGTAGATGGGCACAATATCTCTATTTATTTTTATGTGCTGGGAATTGAACCCAGTGCCTCATGCATACTAGGCAAGCACTCTACCACTCAGCCACATTTGAGATGGGGTATTGCTATATCACCCAGGCTGGTCTTGAACTCTAGGGCTCAAGCAATCCTACCACCTCAGCCTCCTGATTGTCTGGGACTGTAGTCATGTGCCACTGTGCCTGGTAAGAAACAATTTTAAATATGCTTTCCTTCCTTATCACTCTTGCCCCAGCCAGAAGCATGCATTCTTATGTATGAATGAGAAGAAACAACCATGTCTTATTTAATTATTTATGAACAGGAAGGAGACTATTAAGTCTAAGGCAGAATCTTGGGTCTGCACCAAAATAAAACCACAGTAATTTTTTCTTAGCACAAAGGCAGCCAGTACTATTCACCCCACTCTCTGTTGTTACTCTACAGTTTATTGCTTTCTGCTATTCCAAAGGCTTTGTAGCAGTCTGGTCCAGCAGGGTACAGGAGGCCAAATCAGAGCATGGAAGAATCAGGGAATCTGTTTGTGTGGCTTGGGCAATCCCCAGACCTGGAACTGGTTCATCATTTATAAACAGGGGCAAAGAGTCTACCTCACAGAGCTGTGGTAAGAGTGGATGAGGTGACATTTGCTAAAACGGCGCTTTTCCTCAAGACACTGATAATCCCAACTGGGGACCAAATTGACATGCAGAACAATTATAGAACAACATAAGAACACGTTCTTAAATCTGGTGTAAAAATAAGATCAATTTGGCTAAACATGTTTTGCATTTGTCTACTAGAGTTAGCTCAGCTGGTGCTCACCAATTGGTCAGCTGGAACATGTCAGAACGCCCCTGGGAAAGGTAGAGAAGAGCTCTGGTGACCAGTTCAGCATGCCAACACGGGGGACAATCTGACCCTTCAGGGCTGGCTCCAAGGAGGAACACATAAACAGATCCCACCCTTGACTGTGGGATTAGCTCATTTTCTCCTTGTCACCTGTTTTCCTGAGGCCTGGGAAGATGAGAAGGCTTGTGAATGCCACACTGCAGTCACCAAGGGAAGCCAGGTCTGTCACCTCCAGAATCTGCAGCACCCTGGGAGCCTCCAGTCCACCTTTCCCTCCACTGAAGCTCAGTTCTGGCTAAAAAGCAGGGCTGTTTTTCAGTTTCTATGTGAGTCCCACGGAAGAGGTGAGCAAAGCCAACCAGTGGGACACCCTGTTAGGCGAGGGCTCAGGGCGGGGGCTGGCCAGTGGCAGCTTGCCTCCCCTCCTCCTCTTGTCACAATTACATCTGGAAGGATCCAGTAAGCTAGTTCCTACTGTAGTGTTCACAACCAGAGGGGCTGCTCCTCCTCCAGAAGGAATCTAGGTACCAGGGAGTGGGGGCATGTTGGACACGACTACTTGTCACCCTTCACATCATGACGGGGGGTCTCCCTGTTCCATGAATGGGCAAGGCTGGTTCCACTGGGAGACCACCTGTGTTTACCACCCTAAATAGACAAGAGTGAGGTCCAGTGCCAGGACCTGGGGAGGCCACCAGGCCTGGAGAGCTGGGGAGTGGCCTAAAGCCAGATGACCCTGGGGGCCATTGGCAGTGATGTGATGGGGGAAGTGGGGGCGCACATGTGGGGTGGAGGTAGGTGCTTTATATTCTTCTGTAATATAATCTATAGGCTCTGTGTTGTGGCCGTTTTCCCTCATGCACATATTCACTCAGTTCACACATTTATTGAGCACCTAACATATACTAAGAATTGGAGCATAGATTACTTTTATAATTTGGAAAAGCAAACACTAGAGGGAAGAAGCAATAAATAACAGCAGGAGAAGCAGCCAATCAGCACCCCAGGTCACAAGCTGCTCTGCTCCAGGCCTAATTGGTCACTCAGCCAAAGAGCAGCAGACCTGTGGTAACTGTCTCCTCTATGTAAGGAACCTTTCTGTCCACTCTACCTGGCTTATTAGACTCAGGGCCTGTGCTGCAGTTCTCTTGGACCCTTGATCTCCTCAATAGCTTGGAGCGCATGTGTCTGGTGGCCCTCAGCTGGCAGGCCAGCTCAGGAAGTGCTAGGGCAGGACAGGGCTTGACACTCTTCTGCTTTATTTAGGAAAGAAGGGCCTCAACTGCAGAGTCTAAACATTATAGAATTAAAACGGCCTTCAACCAGGTGTAGTGGCACATGCATGTAATCCTAGTGGCTCAGGAGGCTGAGGCAGGAGGATCCCAAATTCAAGGTCAGCCTCAGCAACTTAGATAGGTCCTGAGCAATCCAGCAAGATCTTGTCTGGAAATTTAGAGTTGGGGATGTAACTCAGTGACAGAGCACCCCAATCCATAGTACCACAAAATAAATATTTTAAAGAATTAAAATTGTTCATGGCATTGTAAATACATATTACCCTTGTGCCCTGTTAAATTTTCAAAGGGGAAAAAATGCACATTCAGGGATTCCCTGCTTGAACAAACTCTTGGAGACCTAAATACCTTTGAGGATCTACCTAAGAAGGAAAGAAAAACTGCTTTTGAACTGAAGCACTACTGTGTCAATGGTGTTCAGATGATCATCTAATTGTGCCTCCTTTTCTTTTTGTGGTGCTTGGGGTGGAACCCAGGGCCTCGTGCATACTAAGCACTCTAACACTGAGCCACACCTCCAGCCCTCATGGTGTTTTTCTTTTCTTTTCTTTTTTTTCTTTTTTTTTTTTTTTGACTAGGGTCAAGATAGTAGGCAGGAAAAAGCATAACATTTCTCTGCACGAGTCAGAAGTGGACATGAGGGAAGCGTGACTGTGTCCACTAGGCACCAGTCATGGGTAGATGATCCACTGAATTTTGGTCACTTTGGCTGGTGCTTTCTGCCCACCCGCAAGGTCTTCTGCTGCCTTCCATCTACAGGAGGGTGGGAAAAGCAGAGCTTAAAGGCGTCTGTTCTTGGAGAGGCTTTTGGGGGAGAGGGTTTTTGTTAGGCAAAAAATTAGGCACAGCTTTAATTATACATGCTCTCGATGACTTGGCATCCCGCCAATAACATATGCCACACTCAGGTTACATAATTTCCAGCACTTATGGTGAGCAAAAACTCAAAGGAGATTGAGGGCTCTGAGGAAGGGGGAGGGAATGTGAGGAGAAACAAGGGAATGACATTAAAGAAAGAAATGAAGCCAGCACACAGTGGTGCAGGCCTGTGAACTCAGGTGCCCAGTAGGCTGAGGCAAGGGCTGCCTGAGCCTTGGAATTCAAGGCCAGCCTGGGAAACAGTGAGAAAAGCAGAGGGAGGAGGAGGGGGAAGGAAGGAGATTTTTTATTCCATTTGTATGACATGACCAGAGAAAGCAAATCTACAGAGTGTACATTAGGGGTCACCTAGGGATGAAGAAGTTAGGTGGTGATGACTAGGGGTGCTGGGTTTCTTTTTGGGGTAAGAAAATGTTCTAAACTTGATTGTGATGATGGTTGCTGAATTCCGAATACACTAAACATCACTAAGTTGTACACTCACCTATGAATTGTATGGTATATAAAGTATATTTTGGGCTGGGGTTGTGGCTCAGCGGTAGAGCGCTTGCCTAACATGTGCGAGGCCCTGGGTTTGATCCTCAGCACCCCATAAAAATAAATAAATAAAATAAAGGTATTGTGTCCAATTACAACTAAATAATAAATAAAAAAATCAAGTATATCTTGACAAAGATATTCGGTGAAAAAAATCAGTAACCATGGAGATAAAGGGGACTTAATGGCAACTGAGGACATTGTTTTATTTTTTTCCCTTTTTTTAAAAAAAATTATTTTATTATTTTTTAAAAATGACATTCTTGTTATTTTTATTTTGGTACCTGGGATTGAACCCAGGGGTCCTTAACCATTAAGCCACATATCTAGCCTTTTTTTATATTTTAGGGACAGGGTGTCACTAAGTTGCTTAGGGCCTCACTAAGTTGCTGAGGCTGGGTTTGAACTCTTGATCCTCCTGCCTCAGCCTCCCAAACTGCTGGGATTTCAGAGTGTGCCACCATGCCCAGCTCTGAGGACATTTATTGATAAGGCCCCCCAAAGCAGCTAGAACTCAAGGTTTGTGATCAAGATGTAGAGTTTGCTTCAGGAAACCATGCAGTGGCTTGGGGTCACTTTGCTGTCAGGCAAGGCCCTGCTTTAGCAAAAGCAGAGTCTCCATGGTATTCTGCACTCTGGACCTCTAATACATATGTACTTCGAGCTGGGGAAATGTCACAGGAAGCTTGGTTGGCATCCTGATCCAAGATGCTCACTGTCAGGATTACTAGAGAAGAAAGAGGGCGCCTCAGAGGCTGGTGGCTGGGAGGGGTTGATTCCTTTTCTCCCTCTTCTGGTCCTTTGCTGCTGCTGCTGGACCGAGTATGGGGCACACGCTGGAACTTACTGCCTTGGTGGCCCTGCTGCTGCTGCTAGGCAAAATCTGTCTGCAAGAAAGAATAGATCTATGGTAACATATGACTCAAAATAACTAGTGGGAATTCTTGGCAGAGTTAACAACTTTTTATTGAATCTCTTTCATGCACGCGCAGGCCCAGGCACACACGCCTTGTGATGTTGGTTTCCTGTCCTATCAGAGTCCTCTCCGTGCTGAAGCTGGGAAGACATGACAGTCTGATGCCCAGAGTGGACAGCACTCGAGGCCAGGGTTGGAGGCATCCCTGTGTGTTCTTCAGCTCCCGTCTACCCCAAGGAGGCGCTTGAGGAAAACTGCCTTCAAACTGGGGCCTGAATCTCTCCAAATGTTGTCTTGAACCTCAGTCCTTCAGGTACACAGCAGCACACATTCCCTGTCCCCAAAGGGCCTGCCTAAATCTCCATTGCCCTCCTTCCCCGCCCCACACGGCACCTCACTCTGCCCCCCTGCCCAGTGCTTCCTGAGCTCAGGGCTTCAGCCCCAGGGTCCAGGCAGGCAGCCCTGAGGAATGCTGGGCCACAGCCCTCCCACTGACAGGTGGCCAGTCAGAGAGCTCAGGATTCCAGACTCTTCTCCCCGCTGAATGTTGTTAGGCTTCACATCACACGCTCTATCCTGTCTGCTTTTAAAACTGATCTAAGGTGACTTCCAGGCATGTCTGGCACACAGTCCCCACCCCTGCAGGGCACCGGCTCACCTTTCATGAAAGGCATCCCCAGCGCTGCTGTCCCAGCTCCCAGCCTGGCCTACAAGGTTCCCATCCCGAGCTCTGGCTTCCTCCCCATCCACATCTCTCCTGCCTCCCCCCACCAGCACTCACCCCCCAGGCTCTCCCTTCCCTGGGACTGTGACATTCCCCCAAACCAGCTTCTCCCTGGGCCAGGGCCCTGCCAGGCCTTTCTTCAGTCTTTATACCTTGTTCCTTCATCCTCATTCCACGCTTGCTAATTTTTGGTTCTCACTAGATATTAAGCTCTTTGGTGGCCAAGGCCACGGCATGTGCAATATACTTTTTTTATCCCAAATGCCTGGCACATAGTGGATGCCAAATAAATGCTGAATGAATCAATGAATGACTCATCCATGAATTCCTGGGAATGGGTTGTGACTTCTTGTGGGGATACAAGATGGTCACATAAAGAAAAGTTAAGGAGGGGTACTGGGATCAGAATCAGAATGTCTACATTTTATTCTCCTTAATTTATTTTTGAGACAGGATCTTGCTGTCACACAGATTGGTCTTGAATTTCTAGGCTCAACTGATCCTCCCATCTCAGCCTCTCAAGTAGTTAGGACCATAGGGACATGCCATCATGCTTGATAAGACACCTACATTTTATTTTATTTTTTTTTATTGTTGGTCATTCAAAACATTACATAGTTCTTTTTTTTTTTTTTTTTTTTTAAAGAGAGAGTGAGAGAGGAGAGAGAGAGAGAGAGAGAGAGAGAGAGAGAGAGAGAGAGAGAGAGAGAGAGAATTTTTAATATTTATTTTTTACTTTTCGGCGGACACAACATCTTTGTTTGTATGTGGTGCTGAGGATCGAACCCAGGCCGCACGCATGCCAGGCGAGCGCACTACCGCTTGAGCCACATCCCCCAGCCCTACATAGTTCTTAATACATCATATTTCACAGTTTGATTCAAGTGGGTTATGAACTCCCAATTTTACCCCGTATACAGATTGCTGTATCACATCAGTTACCCTTCCATTGATTGACATATTGCCTTTCTAGTGTCTGATGTATTCTGCTGTCTGTCCTATTCTCTACTATCCCCCCTCCCCTCCCCTCCCCTCCCCTCCCCTTTTCTCTCTCTACCCCTTCTACTGTAAATCATTTCTTCCATTTGTATTATCTTGTCTTACCCCTCCTTTCCTCTTATATGTCATTTTGTATAACCCTGAGGATCGCCTTCCATTACCATGCGATTTCCCTTCTCACTTCCTTTCCCTCCCACCTCTCAACCCTGTTAATGTAAATCTTCGTCTCAAGCTCTTCGTCCCTACCCTGTCCTTGTTTCCTCCCCTTATATCAAAGGAGTCATTTGGTATTTGTTTTTTAAAGATTGACTAGCTTCACTTAGCATAATCTGCTCTAATGCCATCCATTTCCCTCCAAATTCTATGATTTAGACACCTACATTTTAAAGGCAGATGCTACACACACACACACACACACACACACACACACACACACACACACACACATATGTACACCCACATGCACATGAATACCCTATGGAGGGTCTGGACCAGGGAGGCTCTAGGAAGCGGCCTGCTATTCTGTAGCTGGCCTCTCTGACTCCACACTGTCCCAGCCAGAGTTCTTTTGGAGATCTTGGAAGAAAAGCTGCTGCTGGAGGCTCCTCAGGTCCTGCAGAAGCTCAGGAGACAGCTGCTCAGCTGACTTCCCTAGGTCCTGTTCTTCCTCCTCCTCCTCCATTTCCCCAAGCCCATCAGGGGGCTGTGGGGAGCTCCTGGAGATGTAGCCCTGGTCCGACTGCACGGACTGCCGCTGCTCCTCCTCACAGGGTACGGAGGGGTCCTTGAGGACCAGGGCAGGGTCTTCCCATGCACCCTGGGCCTGGCTCTTCAGACTCTGCTGCAGAAGGGAGAGCATCAAGCCCCCCAGCTGCTCCCTCACACTATCGGGGAGGTGGCCAGGTGACGCCACTGGAGTGCTGCAGAGAGGCGAGTCCTCAGGGTCCCCGGGGAGGAAGAGGAGGTTCTTTCTCTGGAGGCCACGATCCTCCAGCAGGGGGCAGGCCTCGCCCTCCTCCACGCAGGTCAGCCGGCTGGCCACGCTGCTGTCAGCAAGAGGAACCAGCTCCAAGGCACAAGCAGCAGGGACCTGCTCTCTGGGGAGCACCACAGTTTGGATGGCCTCCCCCTGTGGCTGCAATTGGGGTGCCACCCTGCACATCCCCCTTCCTTCCTCACTCACACATAAATCTACCTTCAGGCAGCCCTCGGAGGCAGGTTCCCGCACCAGGGGCTTCTGCCTGACCATCCCGCTCCCCGGCGGCTGCAGTGGCTCCTCAAACACTTCTTCGTCCAGGGATGGGAGGTTCTGGTCATCCGCGGAGCAAAGGTTCTCACGTTCAAACCAGTCAGGGCACTGGGTCTGCCACTCCCGGAACTTCTCCACGGCCTCCTTGAGCTGCCGGCCACTGGGGCTCTGCAGGTAGTTGTCCCCTGTGAGCTCCTGGAGGCGGTGCATCCGGCCAGGTTCAAACATCTCCAGGTCCTGGATCCGGAAGTAGACCTCCTCTAGTTTGTCCATCAGGGGGTACCTGGAGGTGATGTGGAACAGGTCGGGGACGTCGCTCTCACTGCTGATGCCAGTGAAGTAGCAGATGATGTAGGTGCCAAAGCAGGCTGGCTTCTTGAAGTCTGGCAGGATCATGTTCATGGCCGCTGTGAAAAGGTCCCCAGAGGGCTTCCAACGGTCACACCGCAGCTGGACAGTGGCTTCCTCCCAGCCCAGCATGGCCTGCCACTTGGCCTGGGTACCTCGGGAGCACAGGATAATGATTTTGGAATTGTTCTCTACCATTTCCTGTTTCTGCCGGCCGACCCAGGTCATGACCCCCACCTCTGAGATGACTTGTTCTTCCAGGAGGTCAAGAGCCACTTCAGTGCCACAAGTGGTGATCAGGAACTCGGCAAACTTTAGGACCACATCCACGTAAAGAGGGTGGTCAGCTGAGTAGACAATCCAGACCTTCTTGGGCTTTAGCAGTGGGGGGGTCAGGTCAGTAGTGGGCAGGACACCTAAGGGAAACCAAGGAAAGCAAGACCACATGCTTCATCCCCATGCCCCAAGCCCAGGGTAGTGTCCCTCTTGGTCAGCCTGTAAAGGCCCTGGATGAAGCACAGAGTTTGACTCTCTAGCTTAAGAAACACAACCCAGGTCTTTTAGAAGAAGCAAAATGTTGTCTTGCCTTGTTTGGGCTGCCTGAAAAAAACCATTTTGGTGCCTTGTGTGAAAAAGAGTCTTTCTCTCACATTCCTTTCTGGCCTTTAGCCTATACTTTAATCATTTTAATTGGAAAAAAAAATGGTGCAAAGACTGGCTAGGTGCATGCTCAGGGAAAGACCTTTCTTCACAAGATATGGTATACTTCCTTTTCTTTCTTTGTTGGGTGATTAATAACATGGTGTCCCAGCCAGGCACAATGGTGCAAGCTTGTAACCCCATTGACTTGGGAGGCTGAGCAGAAGGATCACAAGTTTGAGGCTAGCCTCAGGCCTTAAGTAATTTAGTGAGACTGTGTGTCACAATAAAATATAAAAAAAAAATGGTTGGGGATGCAGTTCAATGGTAAAGTACTCCTGGTTCAATCCCCAGTACCAAAAACATGCTGCCCTAAGCCTTGGTGTTTGGGGCTCCCTGTGTGAGGTGCCAGAGGGTGGGTACTAAATGTGAGGTCTTCTGAAGGGAGGGGCTCAAGGGCCAGACCACCAGAGGTGACCCATTCATTCATCCTGAGAACCCACCATCAACCTTTAAAAACAATCACACACACAAACCAGCCCCTCAGAGACCAGAATACTGACCAGTGTATTTGGTGTCATCTCCATATTTTTCATGATGAGACCCTGAAATAAAAAGAAGTGCATTGGAGTGACTCTACCGGAGGGAAACAGGGACCAGCTCACAGGGTGTCTCACAGGAGCACTGCACCACCCTGACAAAGGAAAACTGATAAGATAGCAATCCTCCAGATAATGGTTATCAGAGGCTTCTGGGCTTTCGCAGGGACACCATGTTGGGGAGCTGCCCAGCCACAAGGCCTGGTTGGTTGCCAGTGTTACTCACACCTCTGAAACTCGGTTTCTTCCTGTGTAAAATGAGTCTGAAGGGGTGGTGGATGCGATCATGTGTGTGAGGGGCCCTGTGCATTGTACACACTTAGTCAGCTGGGGTCCCTGTGATATCTGTGGTATTGACTCAGCGGGGCCTGTCACAGAGGCTAAGCTGCAGGGAAACTGGGGATCTGAGCCATGGTGAGGGACCAGGGAGGAGCTTTTATGAACAAA
Organism: Urocitellus parryii; assembly: GCF_045843805.1. NCBI lineage: Eukaryota > Metazoa > Chordata > Mammalia > Rodentia > Sciuridae > Urocitellus > Urocitellus parryii. Next base: position 119,448,019 of record NC_135535.1, on the reverse strand, counting down.
CTCTACTGGCAGGAAAGTTCTTCCCCAGAAGTGTCCTTGCAGGAGGCAGAGAGCTTATGACATTTCTTTCCAGAGCTTGCACCCAGCCACTTACAACATTTCCTCCTGGTATTTTTGAGGTGAGGAAGGGGAACCAACATACTTAGGCAATTGTAACCCTGGGACATGTGATGAAAAAACTGCAAGGAACAGACTCTTCTGTGACATTTGGGGTGAAAAGAGTTCATGGATGATCATGTAAGAGAGTTATTTTAATTAATTAATTCTTAATTCTTTCTTTCCTTTTTGTGCGAACCTAGGGTTTCACATACACTACACAAGTAGTGTTGGATCACCACCAAAGATTCGGAACCTTAATTTCAATCCTTACTCTTTGGTCCTCTTCTAATTTAAAAGGGCAGTCTATTGACAGTATGTAACTAGTGGGGTTTTCCTTTCCTTTACCTGGCAGCATGCAGAACTTCAGGAAATGGTCAGAAGTATTATGGCAGCTGGGTATGCTGCTCAGTGATACAGCACTTGCCTAACATGCACAAGGCCCTGGGTTCCATCCCTAGCAAACACACACACACACACACACACACACACACACACACACACACACACACACACACACACTCTACAATGGCAGAAATGAAACAAAACAAAAATATCTGCTAACATCATTATTTTACCTTTTCTTTTTTTTCCCTACAGTGCTAGGAATTAAATCCAGGGCCTCATATGAGATCGGCAAGTGCCCTGACACTGAGCAATACCCCCAGCACTTGATTGAACCCAGGGGCACTCAACCACTCAGGTCTATCCACAGACCTTTTTTTTTTTTAAAAATTAAATTATTTATTCATTCTAATTTGTTATACATGATGGCAGAATACAATTCATTTCCTATTACAAATATAGAGTGCAATTTTTCAAGTCACTGGTTGTACAAAAAGTATTTTCACACCATTCGTGTCTTCACACATGTACTTAGGGTAATGCTATCTAAGTCATTCCACCGTCTTTCCTACCCCCCTACTCCCCTCTCTTTCTCTCCCTCCCCTTTGCCCTAGCTAAAGTTCCTCCATTCCTTCCATGCTCCCCCCACATCACCATTATGAGTCAGCATCTTCATATCAAAGAAAACATTAGGCCTTTGGTTTTTTGGGATTGGCTTACTTCACTTAGCATTATATTCTCTATATCCATCCATTTACCTGCAAATACCATGATTTTATTCTCTTTTAAAGCTGAGTAATATTCCATTGTGTGCATATACAAAATTTCCCTACCCATTCATCTACTGAAGGGCATCTGGTGTGCTCCATCCCCAGACTTTTTTGAGATATCGTTTGTATTATTTCACTTAATCTTTATAACGGTCTTATGGTGTCAGTATTATCTTTGTCATTTTACAACAGACAAATCTCAGGCTCAGAGCATTAAGACATCTTCCCAGGCAGTCAGTGGTCTATGAGCCCACGTCAGCCTGATGCCATATTCTAGATTTCTGGGAACTGGGATCACTGTTCAATGTAAGAGAGGCAATGTCTCTACTCAGTTGAGATCACAGGGCTGAATTGAAGGGTGCCCTCTGAGCACAGCCTTATAGGGAAGATCTAGCAGTGAGACTGGTTAAGGAAGGAGGAGAAGGAAAGACAGAGAAAAATGAGGAACAGTGGGAAGCCCCCTGCCTGCCCCAGAGCTCCGTACCTGTTATCCTCCACGTCATACAGACAGCCAACAGGATGATGGAGCCCACTAGCAGGATAGAGATGCCCGTGATGAAGCCATACACCCACAGGGGTATATACTCTGTGGTGAGCAGAACAGCGTGAGTGACAGCAAGGGTCCCAGCGCCATTCCCCAGTCCCTGGCTCTGTCCTCTCTGGCCTGCACCAGGACACACTGAGCTTCAGGTTCAGCCTTGTCTGCCTGGCTGGGTACAAGGCTCAAGTCAGGAACCCCTCTGACCCCTGGGGAATGTGGGAAGGGGTCTGAGCTTACCTGCAATTGTGACTGCAATTAGAACAAAAGAAAAAAGAGAAAAGAGTGTTCTTAATTATTAGCAGTAATTACAAAACCCATCACTGATGTCCACGGAGGGCCTAACCCTAACCCTATACCCAATACTTTGGATATGGGTCAAAAGTAATGCAGCCACCTACACGAAGCACCCTCAGTTGTTGGTCTAAGAAGAGGGGCCTCACCTCCCTCCTGGGAGGCCGGGTCTCTTCCAGCCTGTGCCATGTCTGCTGTTGGCATGTGGCGATGGCCTTGTGGGAGTTGGGGACCCATGACTTCTGAAGGAGAAGTAGGCAACTGGCTCAGGTAGGAAGCTGGGGCTCTCCACCACCTTAGCATGTGATCTGGAACAAGCTATTTAACATCTCTGCCTCAGTTTCCTCATCTGTGAGCCTGGGGTGGGGAGTCTCAACTTCACCACACTGTGACTAGCAGTTTGTAAGAAGTAAAGCACTTCCATGTTACTGGTGCCTAACTGTAACTGTGTGCTGGTAACAACCCCATCTTCAGTCCAGGAAGTTAAGGGCAAGGAAGCCACAAACTCTGCCCAAGGCCACACGGCTTATGAAGGGCTGTGGGGAGTGCAGCTCAGGAGAGTGTCCTCAAATTAAGTCACCCTCCCCACCTCTCCGCCACACCTAGGACCAGGTCAGGACTCAGCTCCAGGGCATGACCTTCACCCAACCTCACCCCAGACAGACACAACCCAGGGCAGAGGTGTCCCTCCTACCTGAAGGCTCTGGAAGGTCTGGGCAGGGAATGGTCACGGTGTGTCTAAGGCAGTCATTAAGGCAGCTGTTGAAGAAGGGCTGGACCTGGGAGAGAAGAGGAAGAACTGTAAGAGGGCCTCTGAGAGGTGGCAACATACACCCATCCCCACACTTTCTCAACAGCAGGGGCCATTTGCAAGTAATGGACCCTGGGTGCCAGGCCAGATCTCCATATGGCTGTTGAGCTGGGTGTGTTGGCGCTTGTGTGTAGCCCCAGCTACTCAGGAGTCTGAGGCAGGAGGATCATCTGAGCCCAGGACTTTGAGTCCAGCCTTACGCAACGTTAAAACACTCGATCAAGAAGCCCAAGGATCTTTCCAGGGGCTGCTGAACCAGATCTCCTATCTGTGCAATGGGTCAAAGGTCCCCTGCCCAGGTGGGGTTGGGAGAACAGGGCAGCTGAAAGGCAGGCTGGTGACAGAGCGGTGCTGGGGCCCGATACAGCACAGGCCCACAGCTGCCCTTGCTTACCTCGCCCCCTGGCAGGAAGGCCCACCTGTGCACACTCTCCCACACCTGTGTGCATCACGCCCACCCACCTGTACTCGGTGTCGACAGCACCAGTTAGAGCTGTGTAGCGGGAGAGTGAGGTTGGCTCGCTGGTGGAATTCCTCTTGTTTGGGCTGCAGAGAGGAGGACAAAAAAGGCCAGTTGGATAAGAACTTGCTGCATCACACCCCCAAGAAGCTTGGGGACATTACCCTCATGGACCAAGTGCACTTCTCAGGAAGGCCAGAGGGGGAAACGCTTTTCAGATTTCTGTTCCAGAAAAATTGACCATTCTGCAGGGCGAGTGGTTTGCTGTCAACTGATAAAGACAGTAGTGACTGGTATTTCCCCCCTGCGTGGCTGCTGGGGACTCTAGGACAGATCTGTGTTCACACCCAGCAGGGAGACAGACCACACAGCACATCTTTTTTGCACTAACCTGGCTTCATCTTACTTCTTGTCTGTAGGACCCCTTTGTCTTAATCCCCTTATTTCTTCTTTTTTAAAAATCTTCAATCCTTTTTGGAGTTGGGCTCAGTGGCTCATACCCAGCCACTGAGGTAGTCCCAGTAACACAGGAAGCAGGAGGACTTCAAGTTCAGGGCCAGCCTCAACAACTTAGCAAGGACCTAAGCAACTTAGCAAGACCCTGTCTCAAAATTAAAAAGGGCTGGGGATGTGGCTCAGTGGTGAAACGCCTCTGGGTTTAATCCCCAGTGTGTATGTGTGTGTGTGTGTGTGTGTGTGTGTACACACATATAAATCCTTTTTGGAATCAAGTAGAATAAAAACAGCAAAATACAGAATAAGGGGAGAATGGGGGAAGGAAGAACAAAAAGGACAGGGGGTGGTGGGCAGGGCAGAATTGACTCTATTTCATCAGCCAAAAGATGGAAAGAAAGACCAACTCCTGACTCTGCAGTGTTGGGCTCTGGAGCTATGTCAGAGGGGTGACCATTACCGCAGGTATCCGCTGTATGTGCTCGAAGCAGCTGTGGTCCTCCATGTGTGGAAAACTGCTGAGCAGGATCTGGTAATGGGAGGATTCGTTCCACAGCGTGAAGCTCACTCGCAGCTGGTGGGCCTCCAGGGTTTCCACGGTGATGTTGGGGTCCCACAGGCTGCCTGTCAGGGGCACAGATGTGTGCTGGGAGTGAGAAGGGGTGTGCACGCCCACGTGTGTGCACGTGCATGTGTCTGCGTTGGGTACAGTTCTCCCAGGCCAGCCAGTTACCTGAGCTCACACATGGCGTGGCTATCTTCATCCTGGAGTCCTCACAATCTGCCGACCCAGAAAGAGAAACAATTAAGCCTCTGCCTTAGGAAGTCTGCTCTTCCAGACTCTGGGCAACAGCAGCCACAATCATGTTCCTTGGGAAGACTGTTCAAAGACGGTCCCTTTATAGCAAGCTCCAGGACCGGACTGCTGCCACTGGCCAAAGATCGGCAGTGACCTGTCCATCTCAGCCCTTCTCTCTCAGAGAACCTTCCTGATTATAGTATATGCCTCCTGAGCTCACTCTGGGTAGCCACAGTCTTGCTCCTTCCAGTTCCTTCTCTCCCCACCCGGAGCTTCCTGGCCCACAGATGCCTCTGCCTTTTTACAGACTGAGAAGTACTTTGGTCCCCACAGAAGATTCTCAAGCTTTTGTGGACATCGTCATCACTAGTTCCTCACCCAGCAGATCTGTGTTGGTGCTGAGAATCTGCATTTCTAACAAGTTCCCAGACGATCTGTTGATGCTGCTGGTCCATAGATCACACTGAGGACCACTGTTGTGTCTACCTACAACTAAAAAATAAATGTTTTTTTAAAAACATTTATTTTTTAGTTGTAGGTAGACACAATACCTTTGTTTTATTTTTATGTGGTGCTGAACCCAGTGCCTCACGCATGCTAGGCGAGTGCTCTACCTCTGAGCCACAACCCCAGTCCCCAAGAGTGATATTCTTGGTCCCTTATTATGGTTTAGATATGAGGTGTCCCCTAAAAGTCATGTGTGAGACAATGCAAGAAGATTTAGAGGTAAACTGTTGGGCTATGAAAGCCTTAACCCAATCAGTGAATCAATCCCCTCCTCCCCATAAGGATTAACGGGATGGGAACCAAAATCAGGGTGTGGCTAGAGGAGTGGGGCACTGGGGGTATACCTTTGTGGTTTATATTTTGTCATGAGGAGACCTCTCTCTGCTTCCTGGGTACCATGTGTCTAGCTACTTTCCTTTGTCGTACTCTTTGCCATGATGTCCTGCCTTACCTTGGGCCATGAGGAATGCAGTCATCCATCTATGGATGGAATCTCTTAAACTGTGAGCCCCCAAATAAACTTTTCTTCCTCTACATTGTTTTTGTCAGGTCTTTTAGTCAGAGTGGCAAAAAAGCTGACTAAAGCATCCGTATTCTCCAATCTCCTTGATTATCATCTTTTACTTTGGTTTAAAAAGACACGTGGCAAGTTTGAACTACCTTAGAGGGACAGGATGAGTCAGTCTACTTTAGGAACAGGAGAGGGGGTGGGGAGATTTACTCATTCAACAAAGACCTATTGAGACTTGTGCTGTCCTGGGCATTGGGCACTAGACACACCATAGTGAGTAAAACAAAGTCCTGCCCTCTGGAGATGACACTGCTGTAGAAGTGCCCACTAAAAGCAAACCTAGAAAATGTAATAACACGTCAGAGAACAATGAATCTTATTGATTCATTGGTGTGTGTGTGTATATGTGTGTGTGTGTGTGTGTGTATAAGAAGAAGGTCATCACCATCCTTAAGCATTTCCTGGGCTTGGGGTGGAGTGCTGTGGGCTGTGCTTGCCTAGCATGCAAGGCCCTGGCTGAGATCCTCAGCATCAAAAACCAGCAAGCAGGGGCTGGGGATGTGGCTGAAGCGGTAGCGCGCTCGCCTGGCATGTGTGCGGCCCGGGTTCGATCCTCAGCACCACATACCAACAAAGATGTTGTGTCCCCTGAGAACTAAAAAATAAATATTAAAAATTCTCTCTCTCTCTCTCCTCTCTCACTCTCTCTTTAAAAAAAAAAAAAAAAAACAGCAAGCATTTCCTAACCAGCTACATAAACAAGGAGATTTATGAGGTTCTGGACAGTACAGAAGTGTGGAAGACTCAGACCTTGTCCCCAGTGGGCTGAGGTTCTAGATGTACCTGGCTTTGAACAAGAAATGTAGGAAATGGCTGAGATTCAGGGGAGGACAGAGGTATAGAAGGTGACATAGATAGAAGGTGTCCAGGATGCTTTAGAAGATAGACTTGGCAGGATCCCAGGCAGGATGGGTTAGTGAGGGGAGAGAAGAAAGTGGGATAATGGAGATGGGTGTGGGACAGACAGGGTGTGTGGGGGGGCGGGAATGAAGAATGTGACTGGAACTAGGCTGAGAGCAGGAGCTACCGCTCTTCCCAGTGTGTCTTATCTTCCTGACATTTTCTAGGCCCGAGCTAGTTCTCTGGATAGAGGGAAGGACTCTTATTCCCATCACACTCCTGGGATCCTGGGCCCATATCCAGTGTTGGCCAATTAAGAAGGAGCTGCCTTCAAGGGGTGGAGGCTGAGCCTCACACTGAGGAGCTCCCAGACCCGGGCGCCTATTCTTTCTGTAGGTACCACATGCTGGCAATAAGCCGTGGTTGAGTGCAGCAGGGAGGCTGCTGTCTGCCCCTGCTGCCAGCTTCTCATCCCAGAGTTGAATGATGGAGGAAATGGCTTAGGAGGAGGCTCTTACCTGGCACAAGGAGCTTCTTGGACAGGTGGTTTGGGTCCCCGTCAGGGATGGGCTTGGGCAGGTGGTGAACAGTCACCTCGTACTCCTGGCCGGGTTCTACCACAAAGTGGCTGAAGGCAAAACGCCACTGAAGAGAAGGGAGGAGGGGAGGTTGGGGGGGTCACACACACCTGTCGTCCATCTGGGCCCACAGGATCCCACCCCTACCTTCCCCCCAAACCAGTCAGAAGTAAGAATAAAACAACTACCACAGCAGAATCTGAAACTGGAGGCACAGTATCTTCCTCTGTTTTTCTCTGGTCTTTCCTGCCTGTTTTAAAAAACCTTGGCTGGCCTCATCAGTAGAGAGCATTGTCAAATGCAGAGGAGGAGGGCAGAGGCTGGGGTGTGGCTTAGTGGTATAGCAAGAGCTCAGAGCTCAGCAAGCACAAGGCTCTGGGTTCCACCCCTGGCACCCAAACAAAACAAAACAAAAGCCCCTGCAGAACATCTGCTGGACAGTGGGAGCAGTCCTCCCCTCCCATGAGCTCTCTGGAATTCCCGAACAGTGGGCGTAAGTGACCTGAGCTGGAGGGCTTGAGGCTATTGGACCTGGAACACAAGAGGCAGCTACATACTGTTCACTGACTCTTCCTCTTACAAGGCATAGTGGGGGGTCTCTGTGGAGAATGTTATGAAGCACGTAAGAGCAGAGGGAGAGCTAGAGGTCCCTCTCACCCTGGGTCTGCAGTGAGATGTGTCTGTACTGAGCTACCTTCCAGATAGTACAGATATAGAATCCAACTCCTTTTTTTAAAAATTTTGAGAGATAGGGCCTTGCTGCATTGCCCAGGCTGCCCCCACACTCCCGGCCTAGGTGATGCTCCACCTCCGCCTCCAGAGTAGCAGGGACTACAGGAGTGTGTCACTGCAAGGGCTCCAACCCCATTCTAATGACCTGGTGGAGGGGGCTGGGGGGTCCTTTGCTTCTAAGTAGATCAAGGCACCAGGTCCTCGCCCTCCACATAGCAGCCAAGTTTGGGGTCCTCACTTAACATTGAGGGGGGCTCTGCCTTCGGTGCTTATGTCTTTGGCAGATCTAATTTGTTTTAAAGAAATCATCTGCAGATTTAAACCAGTGGTTTTTCAAACTAGCACCTATATCAGGTTATACAGAGGGTCCTTAAACACCAACTGCTGGGCCCCACCCTCAGAGATTTTTGTTCAGGAAGTCTGGGATGGGGCCAGAGAACACGCATTTCTAACAAGTTCCCAAGGGTTGCTGGTGGTCCAGGGAACAGCTTTGGGAGCCGCTGCTTTCTACTAACTACACAAGACCAACATTTTATCCTAGAGCTGTGAAAAGCAAAACCAGACCCAACTGTTAAGACTCACACCCACACCCCACCCATAGCAGGTCTTTGGCCTGGGGAGTTATTCCCTCTTGGAGGCAGGCCCTGGATCAATTCAAGTTATAGACCCAGGAGGTAGAGCTGTGGAAGTGGTCTTCCAATTCAATTTCCTTAAGAATGAATAGCAAAGGGCCTGGGGTAGTTCAGTGGCAGAGCATTTTGCAGGAGGCCTTGAGTTTAATTCCCAGCATATTGGGGTGAGGGATAGGGTGCAGAGGAGGAGAATGAATAGGTAGGTAAAATGTGAGGAAAAAGCAAGGGAGGGAATATTAGGCTGTGCCCCCCCACCCCCCAACCTATGGCTCACAGCAGACACTACGTTCTCTGGGAGCAGCCATCTTGAATTCCTTAGACCCTCCAGCACCTTCTTATTATTCTAAGTTAGGGTCCAATATGGGGACAAGTCACACTGGTGTCATCAGAAGAACACAATCCACTCAGGAGCTGTCTTCTTACCCGCTTGCGGTGATGGCTCAGTTGGGACAGAAACTCAAGCTCAACACACAGACGTTCATTGGTGTTCAGCTGCAGGACAGACAGCTCTACACCCTCAAGGAACAGGATGCTGGCTAGAGGTCAGAGGGAGGAGAGGAGACAAACAGATGCAGCTGCATAAACCACTGGGTGTGCCACTTCCCTATCTGCTAGGCTTGCTCACTCCTAAAGGAAAACCTGCCCATCTCGCCTAACCCCCCACTTCCTGTTCCTTGCAGCTCACTCTCTGCCTCAGCCTACCGCCTTTCAGACAGCTGCCACCCAGCTAGGTGAGGAAAAGTGGCACTTTACACCAGACCAGCAGCAGGGGCTGTGCAAACTTGCGTCTCACAGCAGCCATCCCTGCCATTCTTGCAGAGAAAGAGCAGAACCTGTGGGCTGGGGACTCAGAGGGAACCAACCCCAGACCTGTTCACCAGGGCTGGCTCTATTTAGCCCCCAGTCTTCCCAAATCTGTAATCAGACTCTAACTCTGAACAGGTTTAGGGGATGTTTTAATAAGTGTTGGCTCCTAAGTTAAGGGAAAAAGTGCTGGCAAATGTGCTACTATTTTTCCAGTAAATATCTGGAATTTTTCATAAGATTAACAACTTGCCCAGGGTAATAAAAATTTTAGGTCTTCCATGAAGGATAGTGTGATGACAGGATTTTGCTGTGGGCTCGCCTCTGAAACACTGAAAAGGTATTGGCAGAACGATTGATGGATCCTTCCAGCACTGAACTGCAGCCTTCATGTCTGAGCACAGGACCAGAGCCTAATTCTGAGTCTGAATAGGAAGCGATGTCTAGCTGTGGATTCACTTGGAGGTGGTGGAACCCCAGGGCCTGGATGACATGCCCACTCACCATCTGTCTGCAGTGTCCATTCAATGTGCACCACAGGGACCAGGTCTCCGTGCTGGGTTCTGGCAAGGTGCAGCTGGATCTCAATGTGTTTTGGGGAGGAGGGAGTCAGGTTCCGAGGGTGGATCCAGCTGTCATCCAGGCAGGTACCTGGTAGCCAGGGAGAAGCAACAATCAGAGATGGCACCCTTCCTATCCCCAGGAGGCCCAGAGAGCTAGTTCCTGAAAGGTTTGGGGCCTGTGACCTTCCAGCTTGTGACCCTCCTGGGGTCCTCAGCTCCACTGTCTGATTGCTCTTTTCTAAGGCTGGTCTGGGGTAACCACAAAGCTCTGAGTCTAAAGGGCAATTTAGGGAGATGAGTTTTGAATAGAAGCAGGGGTTGGAAATGGATCATGGGCTGTGGTAAGGGCTGATTTTTACATGTCGGGTCCCTAATCAGCACAGACACAAGAAGTATGTGCCTCACCCTTGAATGAAACCAAGCCAAGCAGCTGGGGATGTGGCTCAGTGGTAGAGGGCTTGTCCAGCTTATGTGAGGCCCAGCACCAAAAAACAAAACAACCAACACCACAGATGTCTCACTTTACAGTAAGAGCCGTGGCAGATCAAATTGTCTTAAAGGTACACTAGGGCAGCACATGAGAGAATACTTTCAAAATCTAAATGACACTGCCCGACTTCTGCATGTAAATGTTCTCCATCCGAAGCACAGGTGCCTACACCTGGGACACATTTGGGATTACTACAGCCTGAACTTGTAGAGGGGCTGCAGATATGCTATCAGAAATCAGCACAAGCCAATCACAGTATTAACAAAGCAACAAGAAGAATAAAAAAAAAGAGGACTTACTGTTCTTGACTCTGCAGTCTAGCTCCTGTGGAAAGAAAGAAGGTAGTAATTATAGCTGAGAAAGAACTTAACCCATGCACTGCTGGACTCCAGACACCTTCCCAAGCTCATTTGTGGGGATAAAACTTACACAGCTCTCCCTTTCCACATTTGGGGATCTCTCTGGGAGGTCTTTTCCCACCCTTCTTTCATCCTGACCAACCAAGGGGAAGGGGCATGATAGATGGCAAAATGGAAGTGGAGATTTTATAAGTAACTGTTAGAAGCTGGGAACTTTACAACTTTAAAAGACACTGAGAGGGGCTGGGGTTGTGGTTCAGTGGTAGAGCGCTCGCCTACCATGCACAAGGCATCAGTTCGATCCTCAGCACCACACAAATGTAAAATAAAGATATTGTATCCACCTAAAGCTTAAGAGTAAATATTAAAAAAAAAAAGACACTGAGAGGTTTGTCTTGGGGCACCCTAGTGAAAAGGTCCCCAGATCTCTTGAGGCTTCCAACCTTTGGTCTGGATAACCAAAGGTTAAGAGGTGGGAGGGATGAGAGCCAAATCATGAGTCCTGAAGCAGATCAGTTATGGGAAATCCACTCAAGTCCCTATACACTTTCTAGAAATGTTGGGGGCTTGGGATCCAACTTAGGGCCTGAAGGAGAGCTCAGTGAATAAAACCATTCTTCTGAGGGGTGACTTCTACGTGTTCAGTTTTAGCCGTGCAGAAGGGAAGACCCTGGAACCCAGGCTCAGGTACTTTGAGTTCTCCTAGCTGCTCACATGGACCAAACTCATGCTGTGCTGAAGCAGATCAAAAGCACACATTTAAAACCAACAGAGTAGTTTGGTATGTGGGCAAGATTTGCTATAATGGATCAAACTTTGTACTCCTAGAATAAATCATACCAGATTAGGGTGTATTATTCTTTATTATTCTTTGTTACTTGGGTTGTCACCTGCTTCTCTTAAGAAGGAGCAGAGAGCAGGGCTGAGGACTGGGAGGGAGCAGATGAGCCCCGGGGGCTCATAATGAAGTGGACAAGGGATCAGTCTGGACACATTCCCGACTGACTCTGTTGTGCTCTTCTTTAGGACACCAGTGCACATGCTCTTGGGGTCTAGACCCTGCACTCTGTGCAGCTTCTAGTATCAATTCCCAGCTGCTGGTCCTGGGCTTGCATCACAGCCTTTGAGGTGCTGCTCAAATTCAGCAGAGGCCAGCGTGCTGCCTCTGCTCTCCCTCTGACAAATGCCTGCTTCTTCCTGAATGGTAAGATTAACTCCCAGCACCCTGTCCTTTGTCCTCCCACTTGAAACTCCTAGGATGGAGGCTTGGAGGATAAGAAACTGGTTCATTCATCTTCATATGGGGAGCTCCTCTAGAAAAGGCAGATGGATACTCCATTTGGAATTAATTCCATTTTATCCACTGGCAGCTTCTTAAAAACCATGGCCAAATGATGCCCATGGTGACCAAGAGGAAGTGGGAAGGTCTGAAAACAGTTGACTGACAATGGTGCTGGTGGGTGTCCTCCTCTAGTCCTGAGAATGATGAAAATAGCTTGGTATGTCACCATACTGAGCTACTGTTTGGTCTTGCTTTTCGATAGTTATTGCTATGTATAAGTATTTCCCTTCTATTTTTAAATTTTGTTTATTTATTTTATGTGGTGCTGAGGATCGAACCCAAGGCCTCATATGTGCTAGATGAGCACTCTACCACTGAGCCACAATCTCAGCCCCAGTATTTCCCTTCTATTACTATTATGCCTGTAGCTTTTCTTAAGAGCATCCCTGAATCTTTTCCCTGCTTTGGTGTGGGGATTGAACCCAGGGCCTTGTGCATGCGAGGCAAGCATGCTACCAACTGAGCTTCATCCTCAGCTAGCATCCCAGAAGCTTACCAAATACTCTGTAGCATTTATGAACATAGCTTCATACAGTTTCTCCTTCAAATTACTGATATAATGGATTATACTGATGATTTGCTATGATGGATCAAGCTTTGTACTCCTAGCATAAATTATACCAGATTATGGTATATTATTCTTTGTTATTCTGCTATATTAAATTTGCTAATACATTATTTAGAATTTCCTCTAACTATATTCATAAGTGAAACTGGCCCATAGCTTTCTTCTTCTGTATAAGATTTTATCAAGTTTGAGAATTAAGTTTACACTAGTTTTTTAAAAAAGGGTGACTTTTCCTTTTTTTTTCCTGTGGTACAGAATGTTCATTAATGAAGAATGGCTGAATAAAGGAAGATCTAGTTTAAATCTAAATATCCATTGAAATGGAACTGTTTGAATAGATCTATCTCCTAGGGAATATTGTGCAAATATTAAGGAGAATTAGTTAAACAGATATCTATAACCGAGAGAGATAGCTGTGTTGTTGAGTGAGGAAAATATGTCACAAAGAACTTTTTGTACTTTAATCCCATTTTCTATAGAAATAAATGATGAAAAAGCCTCCTAATATATTTACATATGGTTGAGCATGATTATATGAACATAGAAAAACATGGAAAAATCGATATCAGCTGTTAACACACTGGTTATTGAGGGTAAAAGGGATAAAGAGAAAGAGAAGAAATTTGAGGTGGAAAAGATTTAATCAAAACAGAAAAACTTGCATATAGGCAAAATGCAGCTATAAAATTCCTTTAAAGGTCACAGTGCATGAACTATGTACATATTCTAACTTCTTCTCAAACCATATGAAAATTATAATGGGATTTTTTTTTTTTTTTGGTAGTACTGGGACTTGAATCCAGGAGCTTTCTTCTACCACTGAGCTAATATCCTCCTTAAAATATTCTCAGGGAGACAGTCAAGGAGTATCCAATAATTGAGATGGGTTTCCTATATAAAAATAGATCAAAACAAAATTTTAAATAATGCTCCTGGAGGAAAAAAGACAATGCTTCAAACAGAATAAAATTAAAACAAATAAAACCATTATAGCTCCAAAGAGAGAAGAGGCAACATTTCATTCATAAGACAAGGACAGGATATTGTGAGAAAGTAAGCAGAGACTAAAAACGAACTTCAACAATAAAAACCAGGGCTGGGATTGTGGCTCAGTGGTTGAGTGCTTGCCTAGCATGTGTGAGGCACTGGGTTTGATTCTCAGCACCCCAAATGAAAACAAATAAATGAAGTAAAAGTCCATCAACAACTAAAAAATAGAAAGAATAAAGACCAAAGGGTTGGGCTGTAAAAATCAAGGAAATTTCTCTGAAACAAGAACAAATACAAACAAAACTAGAAGAAACACGAACATTAGAGAATTAACTCAGGGAACATAAGATACAATTAGCTGGATTATGAAAAAGTGAATGAATAAAAGTGTGTGTGTGGGGGGGTTGGGGTTGTGGCTCAGTGGTAGGGTGCTTGCCTAATATGTGTGAGGCACTATGTTCGATTCTCAGCACTGCATATAAATACATTAATCAAATAAAGGTCTGTCAACAACTAAAAAATAAATAAATGGGAAGAAATCATTAAGAAAAAAGAAAGAAGACGACATTCTAGAGCTGAAGAACTCATGTTGCCAAATTAAAAAGCTCCATTCAATGACCTATATAGCAAATGGAGAAAAAAGATACAGACCAAGGCCCAAATACCACAAAACACTATAATACCATAATAAAAAGGAGTTTTAAAAGTTTCCAGAAAGAAAAAAAACAGGTGAAATATCTTAGAAAGAGCAGGAAACGCAATGGCATTGGCTTTGTTAGCATCTGTATTGTTTGCTTGAAGGCAATAAAGCTATGTCTTCAATATGCTGAAGGAAAATAATTCTTAACTTAGACTACTTATATCCAGCCAAACTATCAAAAAGAGGTGAGAGCAGAATAAAGATATTTTCAGGAAAGACTAAAAAAATATATATATATACATACATATGTACATAGTTTATTATATATTTATATCTGTCCCTCATAAACTTAGGAAATTGCAGGAGCATATGCTCCAGGAGATGTGTGAATAATCCCAAGCAGGAAGACACAGGATTCAGGAGTTGGCAGATTTGACCATGATGGATGTCTGCTATCAGAGCTATGTTATAGGTTCACAGAGGAATCAGTTCAGGTCGGGGCTGGTGGACAGAGGGCTCTGAGAGAGTTCTCTGGGGGAAGGGAAAATGGAATTGATGGAATATTTGATGGTTGGAAGGAAAATACAATGAGAAAAATCTGATGGAAAAAACCAAGACTAGTTACATGGAAAATTATACAAGTGAAAAATTAAAGCAATGATCATCTCAGAGGAATAGGTGGAAATAAACTGTATCAAAAAAGAAATATAATCAAAAGGACACAAACCTGCTATGCAGAGAAGATTGCTTACTTGTTTAATAAACACCAATTTAACTAAACTGTGATATAATATAAAATGGCAAAGAGAAGTGGAGGGAAGAGGGTAATGTAATTTTCATCTACGAAAATAGATAATATCTACAATTGACAAATTAAGAATGAATAACATAGTACATTTAGGAATATGGAGACGAACGTTAGAAGAAATAAGTAAGGAATTTTAAGCAATTGCCCTTGGGGAGCTGGTTAGATGTGAGGCAGGGATTTGCAGTTTTTGATTTAAACATCTTAGTACCGTTTTTAAAAGAAGTTTATCTATGATGTTGCTTTAAACAGATAAAAAGGTTGAAAAATGAATCCAACATGGTGGCACATGACTGTAATCACAGGCACTGGGAAGGGTGAGCAGGAGGATCACAAGTTCAAGGTCAGCCTGGACAATTAGCAACACCTCATCTGAAATTAATTCATTAAAAGAAAAGTTGTTGGGGCTGGGGTTGTGGCTCAGCAGTAGAGCACTTGCCTAGCATATGTGCGAGGCCCTGGGTTCGATCCTCAGCATCACATAAAAAAATAAAAATAAACAGAATAAAGGTATTTTGTCCAACTACAACTAAAAATAAATTTTAAACAATGTTGTTAAAAAAGAAAAAAGATTGAAAAATGAGGTAAACAACTGGGCCCAGTAGTACACACCTGTGACTTGGGAGGATGAGACAGGATTGAAGTTAGAGGCCAGTGTGAGCAACTTAGTGAGACCCTGTCTCAAAATAAAACAAAAAGAATAAGATAACAAAAAGGGTTGGGGATGCAGCTCAGTGGTAAAGTGCCCTGGTTTCAATCCCAGGGGGGGGGAAAAGATAAAAACATTAATTTAGGGAAAGAAATAGTAAATATTTTCCCTTAGAATTTCAACACAGAATTTATATTAATATAACATTTTTAATAACATAAAATTAGTACTAAGGATTATTTTTGGATACTAAGATCTTGTTCTAACAAATTCCTTACCCTTAATTTTTCTTTTTGTATCAGAGCTTGAGCCTAGGGGCACTTAACCACTGAGCTATATCCCCAGCCCATTTTATTTTTTATTTTGAGACATGGCCTTGCTAAATTGCTGAGACTGGATTTGAACTTGAGATCCTCCTGCCTCAGCCTCCTGAGTTGTTGGGATTACAGGCATGTGCCACTGTGCCTGGCCAAATTTCTTTACTTCAAACTTATCTTGGGGTTAGGGTTATAGCTCAGTGGTAGAGCACTTGCCTAGTGTGCTCTATAGGCCCTGAGTTCAATCCATAGCATATTAAAAAAAAAAAAAAAAAAAAAAAGGAAGAAGAAAAACGAGAAGACCTAGCCACAGTGGGAAGACTAAAAAGAAGAAATGAAAGATTGCACTAACTCTGGGCATTCAATGAACATTACTGGGTGCCTGATACAGAAAAGTGGGTTTTGAAATTGTACACAGGGTCCTGCTCAGCTCCACAAGCACTTGATGGTTGGCCTGGAAAAGAGTAACTGGCCTCTCTAAAGCAGGTTAGCACTGCCAGTCTCAAAGGTTGTCATGAGTACTGGAAGAAAGCATGTGTGCCAACACAGTTCCTGGTACCAAGCTCCAGGTGAACATTGGTGCAATGCCACAGTGTGCCCAGCCTGGTGCTTTCATCTGTGAGTGATGTGGCATGTGAAAGCTCTCCTATAACCTATGAGGCAAGGATCACTCTTTTTATGAGGACACTGGCTCCTAACACTGGGGTGACTGGCACCGGTGATAGGGGAAGCTTGATTGGATCCGGCCCAGGTCTTTTTACTCTAAGTTGCAGGCTACTGTTTGCTGGATGCTAACTGATGTCACTGTCTCCTGATGGGAGATTAGTCTGGCAAGAGCAGCAAGCAGCCAGGGTGAGAAGTCAGGCATGGTAATCAGGACTTGCTAATTGCTGGTTTTACCACATACAGTGTCCCCAGCCCTGCCTGCTCCAGTGTCTACACTATGTAAGCGTGTCCACAGAACACAACTTTTTACAGTCTGGAAGAGCAGTAGAACTGAAAGTGGCTTTTGGCAACCAGAGGATAAAAGGGTTAAACCAAACAGTCATTCTATCACCACAAGTGAAAACCACAAGTGTTCAGGAAAAAAGACCTTGTTAACGAAATGTATATCCTGTCTATGAAACTGAGTTTAACGTTCATACTGACCAACTCCAAGTTGTCACTGTCTTTGCTTATGGGCTTTCCTCAGTCTGACAGTCTTGGGAAACCTGCAAGAAAGCCCAGGCAGGGGGATGGCCAGCCAAAGAGAGAAATGCAATTACTTATGGTGTCTCTAGGACTGGTTTCTGTGGGGGAAATCAGTCATCAGGGTTTTGAGGTGCTAAATCCAGGCAGACAGAACCAGTACTGGGGCTGGTCTCAGTTTATGGCTGCTTTTCAAGCAAAGCTAATAACTCCTTCCTTGGGTTCATTCTTTTGTTCTTTCACTCAACGCATATTTGTCAAGTCCCCACATCCTGTGCTTGCAGTTGAGCTAGGAGAAGAAAAGGCATGCAGAAGTCTCCTTCCCATTTTAGGATGGAGTCATCTAGGACAAAGTCCAACCGGGGTTTTGTTGGGCATTCATATTCTGGAAAATGATGTGGCTCACTTTGAGGTGGTCACCCACTCCTTACATTGTGGAAATGAGGGAACCCAGATCCAGCCTAAATTGCTCAAGGTTACAGAAACTATAAGTGATGTTGGGATGTAAATTCAGGTTTGTGGCTTTCTCTCCCATCACTATATCATGCTATATCTACTAAAACTTCAGGGGAGGGGCAGAAATTTTAAGGGTGTGTTTTTTTGTTTTTCCTTTTGTGTAGTAGTGGGAATGAAACCCAAGGCTTTAAGCACTCTACAGCCGAGTTACTCTCCCAGCCCTTTTTTAAAATTCTAAGACTTTTTCAGAACTTTGCCCAGGTTGGCCTCAACCCTCCTGCCTCTGCCTCTAGAGCAGCTGGATGTGTGCCACTGTGACCACCTGAGGCTTCTTCTAAAATGACTAGTCAGCAGACAGGGAAGCTGTCTAGGGAGATGAGTTGTCTGTGAGCCAGGAGCAGGTAGAGGGGAAGAGGAAGGAAGAAAATGGACAAATTTGGCCATGAGCATTTCTCTCCAGTCTTCTCTGGAATCAGGCAAGGCCTTGGGTTTGATCACTAATGCAAAACAAAACAACAACTAAAACCCTTTTAGTGCCAGGCAGGTGGGCATGTCTGTAATGCCCAGGGGCTTAGGAGGCTGAGGCAGGAGGATTGTGAGTTCAAAGCTAGTCTCAGCAATTTAGTGAGGCCCTAAGCAACTCAGTGAGAGCTTATCTTTAAAAAGGCTGGGGGGGGGGCGCTAGGGTTGTGTCTCAGCAGTAGAGTGCTTGCTTTGCATGTGTGAGGCCCTGAGTTCAATCTTCAGCACCACATAAAATAAATAAATAAAAAAACCTTTTAGCCCAGCCCATATCACATCCCTATCTCCGTTCGAACTTCCTTTCGCACTTTCCTGCTCCACAGACCCTCCACTCCAGCCACACTCTTTACCTAAGGACCTTGGCTCTGGCCCTTTTATCACCTGGAATGCTCCAATCATCCTCTTAGAGGTTCCCACCAGCCCTCAGGGATGCCAAAATGTCTTTTCAAAAGGACTAGCCCTGGGGCTGGGGATGTGGCTCAAGCGGTAGCGTGCTCGCCTGCCATGCGTGTGGCCCGGGTTCCTCAGCACCACATACCAACAAAGATGTTGTGTCTGCCGCCGAGAACTAAAAAATAAATATTAAAAAAAAAAAAAAAGGACTAGCCCATCTGGAAGTGATTTTTTTCCTTTCTCTGGTCTTTGGTATGCTTACAGTTGTGCAAAATGTGCTTGCTATAGGCTGCCTTCTAAGACAGTAACATTCCTCCTAGATGATTTTAAGCCCTGGACACAGGTGTGTTTCTTTCTTTGGGAGTGGGTGCTGGGGATCGGACTCAGGGGCACTCCACCACTGAGCCACATCCCCAACCCTATTTTTGTATTTTATTTAGAACAGCATCTCTCTGAGTTGCTCAGTGCCTTGCCATTGCTGAGGCTGGCTTTAAACTCCTGCCTCAGCCTTCCACATGGCTAGGATTACAGGCGTGTGCCACTGCGTCAGGCCCAGGAGTGTTTCTTTACAGGTTCAGTTCCTAGCACAGTACTTTGTATTTGGCAGGTACCTGACAAATGGCCATCTACAAAGGAACACCAAATCCTCCATGTTGGGACACAATCTGCAGGAAGGACCCGATGAACTTTGAGTCTACTGTTTTGGCCAACAGTAGAAATCAAAAGGACATTTCCCAACATTGGTTACATTTAAAACTTTTTTTTTTTTTTTTTGTAAAACAGGCATTCTCCACCCTCTTTTGGTAAATCTTCTACAATATTAAAGAGAAATATCCCTTTGTTTCACATCCTCTGACTCAGACACTGACTATTATTCCCTGGGGTGAATGGTGGTGCAGTAAAGGGCACGAGGGGGACGGTTGGGGGGGGTGTCAGTATCTGAGAAACCAGAACAGGGAGGAAAGAGCATGGAGGGGAAAAAGGAAGTGTATTTTGAGGAGGGGGGGCATCTGTTTTGCTGTTTCCTTTTTTTCTTAAAGGTCAAAGTTGCATTGCAAGGCAACTACCTGATGGGTGGGTATGTCAATTCCTGCAGATGTGTGTGTGGGAATCCTTCTTGACAATCACATATCTGTCTATATCCCACAGTGTGCCCACCCTGTTCCCAGATCTGAGTGTTGGTGGCAGAGGTAGTAGTGGGAAGAACAGTGTCTTAAGAATCATCTGCATAGTGCGCCCCTGAGGTTCCAGTCACGTAGGAGGCTGAGGCAAGAGGATTGCTGGAGTCCAGGAGTTCAAAGCCAGCCTGGGCAACACAGCGAGGCCTCATCTCAAAAACAAAACAAAACAAACAAAAAACAAAAACAAAAACAACCCCCCCCCCCAAAAAAAAACAACTCAAGGCTCTGCTCCTCCGCAGATGGTCATGCCGCGTTTCTCTGCTGGTGCTCCTGTAGTCCTGTAAGCCATCCCTGCTCACCAGGGATGCTCTACTTGCCAAGTCCCCTAGAAGCGGAGTTGAGGTCAGTCCTCGTCCTCTACTCCCGGCTCCTAGGAGGCTTTAGTGCACCAGCTAAAGAGGAAGCTTTCAAGCGCCACCTCCAGCCCCCGGGGTCACGCTGTGCCACCGGTAGAGAAGGAGGATATGTGTAGAGCGCACCGCATAGAGTCCAGTCCATGCTCATGTTGGCCCCTGACAAGTCCCCTTTACCGCAGCCGGTTTCCAACCAGTCCTGCCAGCCTCCCGGACCCGGCCGCGCGCCTCGGTCTCCTTCCCCAAACTTTGGCCCGGGCGGAGTCTTCGCTGCTCCCTCCTCCAGCTCAAGACGGCGGGTTGGATTGTGCAACACGCGCTGGGCAATCTTTTTCCATCCAACTCCCACTTCCCCCGCGTCTATACAGCAACTCCCACCACTCCGAGAGCACCGCGATCTTTTTGTCCACGCCCAGTATCCCAGTGAGACCCCCCAACGCAGATTTCATGTCTTCCTACCCCTGGCGGTAGTTTCGGGCCGCTAGCCCCTGCCTGTCCTCGCCCCCGCAGTATTCTCGCCGTGTCCGCGTCTCTAGCGCGCTTCGGGGTCTCACCTGTTGCGAACAGACCGGTGCCGGGTGGTCCAACAGCCGCAAGGAGGCGCGAACCGGGGCCAGAGCGCTCACACACAGGAGAAGCAGCCCCACGGGGAGTCCCAGAACCGCGGGCGGCCAGCGGGGCAGAGCCCCCATGGCCGAGTCACGGTGGCGAGGTCTCGCGGCCCAGGTCTGGGGGAGCACACGGAAACGCCCCGAATCTTTTAGTACTGTGAAGCAGAGTACGCGGTCCTTAGCCAGCTTCCGGCTTTCAACCCGCGCTGGGGAGGGGCGGGCCTCGCTGAAGGGGCGGGGCTTGGGCGGGGGCGGTCCCTCTTTTGGCCCAACTTTCCACAGAGTCCCAGTCGCTTGGCCTCCGAACTCTCCTGCTCCGGCTCCCCTCCGCTGCCTCATCTGCAGCCTCAATTCCGCAGGGCGAGCGGTCACTTGTTCTCCTGCCTTCATTCACTCCCAAACTCAGTCTCTGTCCTCATCATCAAGCCGTCAAATTAGATTTTAATCCTCCTCCTTGCTTTCTGCTCTCGCCCTTATCCACACTTCTTTCTCTACTTAGTTCCTTGGCGTCCAGCCCCCAACTCCGGATTCAAGGAACTCGATTTTCTTTTCTTTTCCTTTTTCCTCTTTTTTTTTTGGTACTGGAGATTGAACCCAGGGACGTTTAACCACTGAGCCACATCCTCATCCCTTTTTATCTTTTGAGACAGGGGGAAGTTGGTTTTAATAGCCCCTATTCCTTTTCATTCTCCCCTCCACCTCTCAGTATTACTTTCTCACTCGTTCTGCAGTCTCTCAGATTTCCTTCCCCAAGCCCCTCTTCAGGGGAGCGAGAGACAGCTCCAGGCTGGGGAAGGAGTTTAGAGCAGTCATTTCCCAGCCTGCTGGTGGGAACTCTGGGAGATTGCGTTCCTTGAGGTAGGCATCCTGTCTCCAATCAGTGTTTCCATAGCACCCAATTGTGCGTATTGCCTAAGAGGTTTATTCCATCTCTGCTGAAGGACTGTCCGCAGCTAAATTACATGTGCAGATGTTCCTTGAGCGACGATGAAATTGATCCCAGTAAATCCACTGTAAGTTGAAAATATCCTAAGCAAAATGCATTTAATACCCCTAGCCTATTATTGTAGCTGTTCGCCTTCGAGGGCAGGTGGTTGATTGAGAGGTGCTCTGCTGGCTGCCCAGCATACCCCAGTTTCCGACTGCCTATGACTAGCCTGGGAATGATCAAAATTCCAAATTCAAAGTACGGTTTCTAGTGAATGCAGATAATTTTTTGCACCACCGTAAGGTTGAAAAATCATAAACCATAAGTCGAACCATCCTAAATCACGGCCCATCTGGAATTAGTGTCCCTTTTTCAATATCGACTCTATACAAAGTGTGCCCTTTGGATCTTCTCTCGGTCCCTCTAGGATATCTCAGATGAGTCAGGGGTTCCTTCGCTAGATTCCTGCCACTCCCTCCTGGCCTGGATCCTTACTTTCTGCCTGGTCACTTAATTTTTCTCTGTATTTTCCATTTGTTTGGATAGGAGCTTCCAGATCTGGGATGGTGGCTTTTCTCCCTATCCAAAGCACTCCTCACCCTTTCCTCACTTCTGGCAGGCCCTTAGCCGCCCTCTGCCTAACAGGACCTAGCAGAATGAGTGGCTCAGATTCTCAGTGGCCTCCAAATATTTTCGCTTGTTTATTTCTAAAAGAGTTTTGGAGCACTGCATCCTCTCATGCATTTTTTAAGACGACAGAAAAAAAAATTCACCCTAAGTTTAAACAGATATAGAGAAGTGTTATGTAAAAGTTGACATTTGTGGTAGGTGGCTTCTAAGATGGCTCCTGTTGGTCCCACTTCCCCTTATTCACCCCTTTTTATATACCAGTCCCCTTGAGGGTAGGCAGGACCTAATGCTTTGGTTTGAACAATAGAATATAATAGAATAAGGCGAAAACATGAACTATCACTTACAAAATAAGGTTACAGAAAGACCATGACTTCTGTGTTGCTCAGCCTCTTTCTCCCAGGGAAGCCAGGCTATGAACTACCCAGGAGGGGCCCAAGTAGTAGGAATCAAGAGGGTCTCTGGCCAGCAGCTGATAGACCCAACCTGATCTTTTCTTAAAATTGGGAGCCATCTCGCCACAAAGCCATGAAAAGATAATTTTGGCTTTACTATAAATTACTGCAAATTCTGAACCTGCTTGGAATGCCTGCCCGTGCCTTGAACTCACCCATGCCTGGCTCTCTGACCAGATAGCAGCCCTCTCTGAAACTTTAGTGACACCTCACAAATCTTGGCCTTCCCTGGCCAGATAATGACCCTCTCTGAGGCTCTAATGGTCCTCATAAATTCTGATGTTGGGGCCAGCAAAAATGTAAACTACCATTTGTGTTATGCTAGTCAGAGTTCTGTTATCTGTAACCCCACTTTGTGTAACTTTCTGGGCTATAAAGCTGGGCTGCAGGAAAGCTGTGGCTGCTGTCTTGTTCCTGCGGTTTTGGGAGGGAGAGGCAGCCCGGCCGGTCGAAATAATAAGCTTGCTTTAATTTGATTTTAATTGGAGTCAGTGGTCTTTTTTTGTGTCTTGGTCTAACACAGCCAGTGAGGTGTTAAGACCCTCATTTCATAATTATAATTATTAGTACATAATTAAGCCAAATAATATAGATACAATATACACATTGATATATTGTTATTATTTTGAGATGGGGGTCTCTCTATGTTGCTCAGGCTGGATTTGAACTCCTGGCTCAAGTGATAGTCCTGTCTCAGTCTTCCAAGTAAATAGAACTACAGGCACCTATGTTTCACTGTGCCTGACTTGATAAGTAATTATTAAACATAAAAATAAACTGTTATTTAAAATTTGCCTCTTTTTAAGAATTTGTTTTTAGTTATAGATGGACCTTTATTTATTTAATAAATAAATAAATTTAGATGTGAACCTTAAAAAACTTGCTTACATCAATAATATGACATTAGTTTTGCCACAACCATGTTACTCAATTATTTTAACCCCTCCTGAGTTGCATGCTAAAAAGTAGGAACCCATCAGTCACCAATTTTTTTTGTTTGTTTTGTGGTGCTTGGGATTGAACCCAGGGCCTCCTGCATATTAGGTGAGTGCTGTGCCTCTGAACTATATATATCTACAGCCCTCACTAAATATTACAATAATTTTGCAGTGACAATTTGAGGCTGTTTTGGAAAGGCAATATTTGAAACACACCTGACTTGCCAAAAAAAAAAATTCCATTTATCCAACTACATACCTAGTGATTAGAGTTCTGTTGGATACCACTATTTGGGATTGTTCCTTTGTGTCATGTCTAGGGTACTTTCCACACCCCAGGCTGGTGAGGGGCCTACTTTTCTTCTGAAACTGGGAGAAGGATGAGTATGAAATCAAGGGTGGGAAAGGAAGGAGTCTTCATATACATCTGCCAACTTGATGGCTGATAACTTCCCATGCAGGTAAATTCTTGAGAGGACACAGGGATGCTGAAACTCTGGAACCCCATTCCCTCCAAGATAGGATCAGCACAGTTTTTCTGTAAGGGATCAGATAGCAAATATTCTAGGCTTTGCTAGACTAAAATGTCTCAATTACTTCTTAACCTCGCTCTTATAGCATCCCAAAACAAAGGAGAGTGGCCATGTCCTAATAAATTTATCTGGACACTTAAATTTGAATTTATATACAATTTTCACCTGTCCCCAAATTTTATTCCCCTTTTCATTGCTTCCCCTAATTATTTAAAAGTGTAAAAACCATCTTAGCTTGCTAGGTGGTGAGGGAGTAGACCAGAGGCCCTAGGTTGCTGACCCCTGCCCTAAAGCATCCAGATAGGCATGCCCCCAGGAGAGCCTCCTGGGGCTCTGGGGAAGGTGGACTCTAGTGTGAAATTGCCACTGGGGCTCTTGAGCCTGGCTGCATGTTAGAGTCACCTGGAGTGATTTACAAAATACAACTGTCCATCCCCACCCTTGACTCAGATGATCTAAGTATATATATATATATATATATATATATATATATATATATTTATTTATTTATTTTTTAATGTGGTGCTGAGGATCGAACTCAGTGCCTCACACATGCAAGACAAGTGCTCAACCACTGAACCACAACCGCAACCCCAGTCTAAGTATTTTTAAGAATTTACCATGTGATTCTAATGCACAGCCTGACTTTGAGCCGCTGTCCTGATTACTGTAGGCTCTGCACTGTTTATAGGTTATTACTGTGCTGCTTTGTGATGTGGTTACTGTAGTTTATCCAGTAGAAGGCATCATCATTGTAAGATGAAGTCCATTAAAACCTCTAAAATGGGTTTCTAGTTGGATAAATTAGGTCTTGCCTTGCCTACAAGATGGATCCTCTCTGATAGTGATGGTTCCGGCTTCCTCAGCTCTGTGCGCCTCTCAATCTTCAGTACATGCCTAGCTGAGGATGTGTAAGCTGCTCCATGAACACTTGCCAAGTGTATAACAATAGCAGGCTGCTTTGTTTATTGCATGTTCTCTGGACTTTTTTATTTTCCCTAACAGAGCCTCATCCTGAGAAGATGTAGAGACTAAAATAAAATAAAAAAAAAAAACAAAACTGTACTTACTGACTATGAAAGAAGCTATAGAGTGATACCAAGAGTGAGAATCAGGTAGGAATTGGAGAACTATGTGGTGTCTTTGGCTATGGAAAGAGGGAAATGGTCACTGATCCTAGGCAGTGAGGAAGATGGGATTAGGAAATAGTCTGTGATTGATGTTCATCTTTTCATTATTTGAAATCATGTCATTTATTTGACTTCTTCCGGGTGTACTCTGTGTGTATAATCTCAATGAAGGAAGGACTGGGAGTCACTTTGCACCATATTCTCAGTATCTAGAATAGCACCTATCTCAGCAAATGATCAGTAAATATGCTTTGAGTAAACTATTGAATAAATGTGTCACCTGAGATTTACTAAAGCCCGAGAGGATTTATTTCTGTTTGGAAATTTTTCTTACAATAACTGGTGTTGAGTTGCAAAATTTAAATCCTACTTTTTCTTTAGCCTTTAAATTTGACTTACAAAGTTCTCCGTTCATTTATTAATCTAATAAATAATAAAATAAGAACAATCACTTTTACTAGTTCTTTGACTCGTGTGCTCTGAACTCACAGATGTAACAGATTAGATCCTCTTTAAACATTTAACACCACTTAAAGCTTGATTGATTAAACTTCCTTAGACATTTCAAACCACAGCACAAATTTTATGTGTCTGCTTCTCTGCATTTCAAATGCCAACTGTTAGACTTAAAAATTTAACAGGCAAGATAATTCTAAGCCTATAAATAACACTTGAAAATATAATCAATCAAACTGTTTACACACTGTAATTGGTTATTGAAATAATGTTCACCAATTTGATCATGCTTGAGTAATTCTTTTTCACACCGACTCTGGGCTTGATTGTCGGTATCATTTTGACCAGTGGAACAATAGCAAACTGGGGCTGTTCGGTCTTGCCAAGTTTTGGAATTCTTAGGCTTCCATGCAAGGAAGGCTGGGCTAACCAAAGGAGGATGAGAGATCATGTGGAGCAGAGACAGGCCATCCCAGGTTAGGTTCTCTAGACCACCAACCTTCCAACAACCAGACAGTGGCCATTCAGCACGAGCTGAATCAGACCAGAGTAGAAGAGCTGCTCCAGTGACACATGGAATGGGGAGAAATAATAAGAGAAAACTTAAGCCACTAAGTTTTGAGTGGATTTTATTATGCAGCTGAAACAAAATGATATACAACCTGTAATTCTTCTAATATAATGGATCTTCACAGGCCAAGACTTTTTTCCCTGAAACCTGGAACATTTATTCATCTTATAACAGAGATTGCTTTTATGTTTGTGCTTCAAATTTGAATCAATAAGGTAAGGAGCCCTGTATCTATCTATCTATTTTTAAAATATTTATTTATTTATGTATCTTTAGTTTCAGGGGAACACATTATTATGTTTTTATGTGGTGCTGAGGATTGAACCCAGTGCCTCATGCATGCTAGGTGAGCACTCTACTACTGAGCCACAACCCCAGCCCCCCTATATCTATATTTTAATTAACTATTTTGCTGCTTGATTGGATTCTACACCCTTCTAATATTTTACTTCCTCTCTTTTTTCAATTCTCATTCATATGGGATATTTAAGACCATATGTGGATATCTCCCCCATGGCCAATGGGACAATCACCCATATAACTATTTATAACTATACATTTTGATATTTTAAAGCAAATTATTTTTTTCAAATAATTTTTTAGTTGTAAATGGACACAATACCTTTATTTTATTTGTTTATTTTTATGTGGTGCTGAGGATCGAACCCAGTGTCTCACATGTGCACTGAGCCACAACTACAGCCCAAATAAATGTTAAAAAAATTTTTTTTCTTTCTGTGTATGTGTTTGTGTGTATGTGCATGATTCTGGGGATGGAACCCATATGCTAGGTAAGCACTTTACCACTGAGCTACATCCCCAGCCTGTGATTTCTTGATATAATAAACAACATCAATGCAATATAATTCATACTAAGGTAAAAATAAAGAGAATATCATGATCATATTAATGTAGACTAACCAATCACCCTTTTTATAAGTTGAAATTTTCTTCTAGTACATTTCATATTGTATCTCTTCTGGACCACCACTATATGGTTATTTTTCTTAGACTTGTTCCAATACAATTTAATGATTATTTCCTTTTTATTATACAAATTGTAACATCTCCAGTAGAAGATCCTTTAAGCTTGCTCATGTCATCTACCCTGGATGGTCTAAGAGCATCTTGCCTTCTGGGAATTTCTCTAATTGCTAGAGATGATGAACATTTTTTCATATGTTTGTTGATTGATTGTATTCCTTCTTCTGTGAAGTGTCACTTCAAGTCCTTATCCCATTTATTCATTGGGTTACTTGGGTTTTTTTCAGTATTACGTTTTTTGAGTTCTCTATATATCCTCGAGATTAGTGCTCTATCTGAGGGGCATGTGGTAAAGATTTTTTTTCCCATCCTGTAGACTGTCTCAATTACGTTATTGATATGGGATAAGCTGCTTTTCATCAAGCTACAGTTCTTTCAGTGGTGTGTTAGAGACCCCACCCAGGGTTCTCACAATGTATATCAAATTGAGTCTGAATTGGGTAAGTCTGCTGTGGACCTTTTTCCCACCCCTGGTACTGGAGATTAAACCTAGGGGTTTTCTACTTGAGCTACATCCCCAGCGTTTTTTGTTTGTTTGTTTTTTTTGTTTGTTTGTTTTACAGGATCTCACTAAGTCACCCAGGCTGGTCTTGAACTTGCAATCCTCCTGCCTCAGCCTCCTGAGTCATAGGGATTACAGGCATGTGCCACAGTGGCCTTGCAAAAGCACTATTTTAAAAAGTGGTGGTAGTGGCGCCCAGTTTGAGTATTGTTAAGCCAAAGCCCTTGGATAGATTCTAGGAGGTTTGTAAACACTTGAAAATAATTTTTGCAAAAGGCTAGTGTGGATGTGGTTTCCTCTGGAAGGAGAAGTCATAAATTTCATTAGGTTCTTGAAAGAGTTTTGGCACTAATGAAGCTGAGCAATATCACCATGTTACACAACCACAATGCTGACTTAATCTACTCTTTTTACTTAATGATAAATGAACTGAAGTTCTGATGAAGCAAATTACTTACTTGAAGTCACATAGTTTGTAAATGGTGGAGCCCAGGGGGGAGGGAGAGAGAGAAAGGGGGCGGGGCAGGTGCCAGGTGGTATGCTTGGTAAAGAAGCTCCTGGGGCTGGGGCTGGGGCTCCGTGACAGAGCACTTGCCTCGCTCATGCAAGGAACTGGGTTCAATCTTCAGCACCATATAAAAATAAACAAAATAAAGACATTGAAAAAAAAAAGATTAAATAAAAAAAGAAGAAGCTCCTAACTCTTAGTCTGGGGTACTTCCTGTTCCATGACCCCAGAACAGGGAATCCCTGCTGCAGCCAGGGTTATTGATTACATGTGTGTCTATCTTTTTTTTTTTTTTTTTTAAAGGAAGAAGATGGATGTAGAGGATGAAAAAGAAATAACGTTGGGTGAAATGGAGCAAGATGTGAGAAAGAACAATGTGGTAAGGGGAATCCAACTGTGACATGCTAGAGAATTCATGTGGGAATGAAGAAAAATATAAAAACATTTGCAAAATATCTCCCAATTAAAATCCCATGAGACATTTTTTTTTTTTGTACCAGGGATTGAACCACTGAGCTACATCTCTAGCCCTTTTCTTTCTTTCTTTTTAGACAGGGTCTCACTAAGTTGCTTAGGGCCTCACCAAATTGCTGAGGTGGGCTTTGAACTTGTGATCCTCCTGCCTCAGTCTCCTGTGTGCTGGAATTAGTGCACCACCACGCGCAGCCCCCACAAGGCTTTTTTAATTTAATTTTTTCTTGAATAGGAGGGATGGAACTCAGGGCTTCGGGCAGCTAGGCCAGTGCTCTCCCACTGAGCCTCACCCAACCCTTCACCAGCTTTTTCACAGGATTAGAAAAGTTGATTATAAAATTATATGGCAACTCAAAGGACCTTGAATATCCAAAGTGGACTTGGAAAAGAAGAATAAAGCTGGGGAAATTAATCTATTGGACATCAAGACTTATTCTAAAGCTACAAGAATCAGAACTATACTAGGAGCTAATGGCATAATGTTCAACGAATATTCTAAGTAGTGTTACCTAATCCAACTGGATCTCAACTTTTTTTTTTTTCTGAAACTAGGGATTGAATCCAAAGATGTTCTACTGCTGAACTACTCCTTTTGGCCCTTTTTTATTTTTCTTTTCTTTCTTTCTTTCTTTTTTTTTTTGGTTGTGTACCCAGGGCTTTGTGCATGACAAGGTCTCACTAAGTTGCCCAGGCTGGCCTCTAACTTGTAATCCTCCTGCCTCAGTTTCCCAAGTCACTGGAATTACGGGCATGTGCCACTGTGCCCAGCTTGTTTCTGACCTTTGAAGTGACAGATCAGCTATTGTCTCTAAGATCTCTAGATTGCTCCCTGCCACTTGCACTGGGCTGGGGATTGAAACCCAAGCCTAGTGCATGGTAGGCAAGCAACTTCACCACTGAGCTGCATCTCCAACTCAGCAAAATGCTGTTATGCTCAAGGAAAAAAAGACATGTTAGGCAAAGAAAAGGTATGGAGTTTTTCAAGGAATGTGAGTAGTCAAATGTGACTGGATCTATGGAGTCACAGCAAGGAAGTCAGGCTGTTGGAATCTTCTGGTTGTGAGAAGCCATTGGTGTATGACTGGCAGAGAGGGGACACTCTCAGACCTGCCTCAGAAGGCTTATCTGGTAGTGCAGAGTAAGGTGGACTGGAGCAGAGGATGCCCAAATGCAGGATCTGTTTAGTCCTTCACCTGCTTTTTAAAAAATGCATCCATTCATTCACTTACACAATTTTTCATTTATTTGAGACTTAAGCTTTGCCAGACTCTACACTCTGAAGACCTCAGATGAAGGATATGGCGCTTGTCCTCTTGGAATTCACCAATTTGTAGAAATAACAGACATTAAATAGACTACAAGCAGGGTGGTTCCTGTATTACATATGTGAGTATCTGATACAGAGAAGAGGGCAAGTGTAATAGAGATACAGGGGATCCTGGTTATATGATCCACAAACTTTTTAGGAGGTGGTAATGAACATGGAATGGGAGAAACAAAGGAGCTCATTCTTCTCATTGCTCTATTATAAAATTTCAAACATGAAGAAAAGTTGATAGTATAATTAATACCCCTATGTAGCCATAGCCTAAATTCAATGATTATTTTAACATTTTGTCATAGTTGCTTTATCTGTGTCTGTGCATGTGGCCATACATGTATTTCTGAAATACTTGAAAGTATGGACATCATGACCCTTGACCCCAAACAGATAAGCGAGCATCTCCTGACAGAAAGGACATCTTACTATGTAAGTATGATGCCTTTATCATACCTAAGAAAATCGCAATAACTCTTCAGTAGTCAGCTGATATCAGATGAACTCAATTGTGCCCCTAAGTGTTTTTACAGTTATTTTTCTTAAACCAAGGTTAGTTCAAGGGTCACATAATTTATATGGTGTGTGTGTGTGTGTGTGTGTGTGTGTATGTGTGAGATGTGTCTTTCTTTTCTTTTTGGTCCCGGGGATGAACCCAGGGCCTCAGGAATGCTAGGCAAGCACTCTGCCACTGAGCGACATGCCTCTTGTTATGTCTCTTTTAATCTAGAACAGTTGCCTCATCCTTTTAAAAATGACATTGAATATTCCACATTTTATTTCGGTCCGACAGTTTCCTTGTAGTGCTTCTTAGCATTATGTTTGTTCAACCCCCATACTTTCTCCAACTGGGAAGAGAGGTCTAAAGCCTCGATTTGAAGTTAAACTTATTTGGCAAGAACACCTTGTAGTTGATATATATTTCAGATAATCCCCTCATGAGGGGATTGAACTCAGGGGCACTTGACCACTGAGCCATATCCCCAGCCCTATTTTGTATTTTATTTAGAGACAGGGTCTCACTGAGTTGCTTTAGTGCCTTGCTTTTGCTGAGGCTGGCTTTGAACTCATGATCCTCCTGTCTTAGCTTCCGGAGCCTTTGGGATTACAGGTGTGTGCCACTGTGCTTGGCTTTAGTTTGTTTTTAAACAGCTTTATTGAGAAATAGTTCACGCATTTTACAATACACCCATATATACAGTTTACAGTTCTATGTTTGCTTGTTTGTTTTTTCTTCATCCACAGGGTTGTGTAACTACCAGCATGGTCTATCCAACTGTTACTGAGGCTGAGTCTCATAAAGGTGGTGACCACCAGAGAAGAGAGACCTTCTAATTTCACAAAGATTTATTGAACCCTGTGAGCCAAGCCTGGCATGGAGCCCTAAACTCAGAGAGGCCACTAGATGGGTGGAGAGTTCCGTGGGATCTTTGAGAATGCAGCAGTGGGGTTGTGGTGATGGAAGTCAGTTTCCAAGGAGAAAGTGGGTGTGGGGCGGTGGAGCTGCCACACAGCAGACTGGCTTGTGTAGTCTTAAAGGTCACAGGAAAGCAAGGTCTGGGATAGGGCCTGCAGGGGGAGCAGAGTGAAATCCTGAGGGGAACCCTGGGCAGACTTGACTCCTTTCCTCTGCCTTCCATATACCATGTCTTGTTTTCTCTTCCCGACCTGCTCTTCTCCCCCAGCTCCTGAGGCTGCAGCTCTGTGTTTGTTTTGAACAGCCTTGCAGATAAGCACAGGAAATCTGGAGGCCAGATGAGAGGGGAGCGAGGAAGCCAGTAGTATTTGCTGAGTACCCACCAAAGCAGAACCTGGCAAAGGCTACTAGGTTATCTTGTTTAATCCTTGCAACCACCTGGTGAGGTGGGTATTTTATAGAAAAGTAAACAAGGCTGAGGAGATAAGGTAATTTACCCAAGGCCACACAGCAGGGATTTTGTGTGCATGAAAATTAAGTCCAAATATAAGTTTGGAGAAAGATAGCCAAGTTCTTCCTGCTCCCCCACACCTTCATGACCTTGTTCTTGGACCTCCTAAAAGTCTCTGGTCCCTTGAACCCTTCTTTTTTTCTTCTTCTAATCTTATAGCCCCTTTTGGTCTCTTTTCCAGTCCCACCAGTGTTGAATCAGTCAGACCATCTCTGCTGACCATCTCTGGGTTCTGGGCTGTGATAATGACCTCCTGGATGCACTTGAGGTCTGGACCTCTACGATGCATGATTCCAGGAAATGCCATCAATATGGCCCATCTGTGTGGATGGTGCCTTCTGTTGTTGTGCAGCACCTGGGACAAGCTCCTGCATGTGAGGTTGAGTTGAACTTCCTTCCTCCCTTCTTTCTTCCCTACCTTTCTTCCTTCTTCTTGTCTCTTCTCAAGTGTGTCACATTAGATTGGGTAGAGAGAAGTGATGGGAGGGGAGGGGAGGGGAAGGGGGGATAGGAAGGGCAGCAGAATAAAATAGACACTAGTATTGCTGTATGTATATACACGACTGTATAACCAATGTGATTCTGCAAGCTGTACACTCAGAAAAATAAGAAATTATACCCCATTTGATTCAAATGTATGATATGTCAAGATCATTGTACTGTCATGTGTAACTAAAAAAAATAAAAATAAATAAATTTTAAAAAAAAGAGAGAATCCACTTGTGAGAATCCACTCTTGAGATCAAGCTTGTAATCACTGTGATTTGACCTGGCTCTCTGGTACATCTGGTCCTTCTAGAAGCATACCTGAAGTTCATTATTCTTGGCCTGCCCAGAGTGAGAAATCTTTCACGCGAGGGTACCCAGCAGCAAATGTCTGCTGTTTTTGTACTTTGTTTAGGCTGATAAAGGCTAGGAACCCAGAACCTTCCATTTTGTGTAGAAAATATGTTGCTCAGTCAGCACTGATGTGGCCAAGCCATTCCCAGTCTGGTGTAAGCCACCCTTCCACTCTCCAGACCCCGGGGACGTGTGGGTGTTCACAGTAAAAGCCTCCGTGAACCAGGTGATGGCTTCCTAGCCCACCTTTGTGGTTGTCTGAGGGTTTCCTCCAAGTGCCCCTTGGCATCATTTCTTCCAGTCCCAGGCAGTTCATTGAGTGTTCCTAGCCAACCCCCACTGAGCGGGGGTCCCAGTTCATGCTCTTAGGGCTTCTGAGCTACCTGTGGAAGTCATTGCTCATCTCAGGACACTGTCACAGCAGGACTATCACCAGGAGTAGCATGGCACCGGGACGCCAGGATGTCTCTCCCTCCCTGACACTTGGTCCTCAGGGCGATGTTTGATGGCGGTGGCTGAGGGGTTGCATTCTGCTCCCCTTGCAGCAATTTCACCATTGGATTGAAATGTGCATTGTCCTTGGACTTTCTCTGCCACCCACTCTACATTCTCTGGATTCTCTGGAATTACCTGACTTTGGCTGCCCAGCCTTGGGTCACGTATTAGCTGGACATATATTTGGCTGGAGGCAAAAGAGACCAAATTAATGTGGGCTTAAAACAGGAGACTTGGTTTCTTTGTACAAGTTCAAGTCCGTATGAGGCTGTGCTCCACAAGGACATCAGCAGGCCAGGCTCCAGTCTTTTTATTCTACCATTCCTGGGCTAGTGTCACTGTCTGCATTTATAAACTAGGTATGTGTGTCTAGAAAATACATGCCTAGACATATATAATATGGCATATATAGACAGGGTCCGGCATCTGAGATTTCAGGCATTAACTGGGGTTCTTGGAACATAAACTCTCAGATAAGGGGGGAGTACTTTATGACCGTGACCTAGAAGGTACACATGTCACGTCTGCTCACATTCCATTGACCAGAATGCTGCAGCTTCTGTAGAGGCTATGGAAGTGGCCTTATTCAGAACAACCATGTGCCCAACCATGTGCCTGACCCTGGGCAGGACTCTAATGAACCCCTGCTCAGTCCCTCCCTCCCCCTGCTATAGGCCAGTTCCATGGTGTGGGGCCGAGCTCCCCTTCCACAGGGCTCATAGTCTCCCCTCGTTGCAAAACAACACTACGACCTCCCCCTGACAGTCTGGATGCTTCTCTTCCCACAAAGATTCTCCTTGACTGACCTCTAGCCAGGCCCCCTGAGCCCCTTCCCCACTAGGCCTCAGCCTTGGTCTATGAGGACTTGAATGAGCACTAACATAGACTCTAAGAGCTCAAGGCCACATCCCTAGGATGACCCCGGGCAGGACTCTAGTGAACCCCTGCTCAGTTCCTCCCTCTCCCTCATTCTCTCTTCACAGCCTCCAGACACCTCCGTGCAGGTCAAAGGTGGGTTCAGTTCGTGCTGGACTCTTCCCTGTTGCAATGGTGTCTTGCTGGTTAAAATCTGTCCTTATCAGTTTAGGGCCCAGCTTTGTTCCTTTTGACACCTCCCACCATCCTTTCCTGGGTGGGGCTGGATTTCAAGATTTCCCCAAACCCTTCCAGAGGGAAGGTGACTTTGAGATTATGGGATGCTGAAGACTGTCCAGAGTCCACCGTTGCCTCAGAAGGGACACAGAGCCCCGGCTTCACAGATTCCACAGTCGCTGCTGCGGAATGATGGAAAAAGAGCCGCATAGAGCAACAGCCACATCCGGCCCTTTGTGCATGGGCACTGAGGTGAGGCTGAACTGACGCTGCCCTTTTACCTCTTCATGGCTCTTGTCTTAGGTGGAATGTGTACCTTCTAGGTCACAGTCATTCCTCCTGCTTTAGGTGGAATGTGTGTCTTCTGGCTTAGGTGGGCTGGTGCTGCGGGTTTGCTCCTCTGGAAGTAGTCCACTCCTGCTGCCTCCTGCAGGTGGTATGGGGGAGGAAGTCCAGATTGTGTCCTGAGAGGGGCCAACCTGCACTTCAAGGAGGGGGGCTTGAGTTCCTTGATGGAAGCAGTAGCTGCAGTTTTCCACATGCCAAGACAGTGGTTGGCAAGGACCCACACTGTGACTTGAAAAGTTTCTCTCTGGGTTACCGTGTGCTGTTTGCATGCACACCAGCTGATTCAGGCATATTATTGCTCACACCTAATATACACCTGGGAGGCCCTCATGTTACCAGGGCTCAGATGAAAGTCACTGGGCCTCACTGGCTGGTGCATCCAGAATGTGTCCTGGCGCTGCTGCTGCCTCATTCTTTGGGGTTGGAGCCTGATTGCATCCCCAGGGCAGCATGGGGACATGCCTTCAGTGTCCTGATTCCTTATAACCCTCAAGTCCACCATGTGAGATGATGGGCCCAAGCATTTCTGTGTCTGGGTGGGCCTTCTTCTCAGGGGAGCAGTGATGTGGTCTTAAGTTTGGGGTACTGGTTAGCTCTTCACAGCTCCTGCCCCGCAGGGATTCTCCTTGGTGATCCAACCTGGGGACCTCCAGGCTTCAGAGCACTCATCCATCCCTGTTCTGATGGCTTTGTAGATATTTGGCTCATGATTTCCTCTTGGTCACTGTTTCAGAGACCACTTGGTTTATCATTTGGGCCCTCCATCTGTCAGAGATATATTCCTGTCATCATTTTGACAATCTGGTCCATTCCCGGGGCAACGTAGGGCATGATCTTATTTTATTAAAGGGAGAGCACTATGATCATTTTGAATACCTTTCTTGGCCAAAGTAGGTGACATTAGGCACTTATTTGTTTACTTAGTTGTTCAGCTCCCCTAGGCTCTGGGGATGCCATAAAGAAGAAAATAAAGTGCTGATAAGGACTGTTGCCACCAAAACCCCATTTCCTCATGTCTTTTGCAGGTTGGATTAATGAGGGTTAACCACCTCCCATGGGTGGGACAAATTGTGGGTTCCCAGGGTGATTTCCCCACCCCATGGGGTGTGTCTCCATGCTAACACTGTAAACAAGTGTCACTTCCCTTAATATCTGCCTCCCTGCTTTCTGGCTGGTTTCCTTTTATGGCAGCCTCCTCTCGTTTGGTCTGTGCTGACTTCTGGAGTACAGGAGTGAAGAGGCATCTTCTAAACACCCATTCCAACCAAACACCTGCACCTGAAGTGGTGAACTGCCCTGGGAACACCTGAATTCTCATGCCCAGAGGTCTGGAACATCTCTTCTCCAATCCCAGCCTGCTTGACTGATGCTTTGATGTGAATATCCTGTTTCCTGGTAGTCCTGAGGTTAAGCCTTTCCCCTGGCAAAGCACTTGCTCAAGTTTTTGCAGGTCCTGGCTAGGGGTTGCTGGGGATGCAGATGGACATCTTCTTCTTTTCCCTTCTTTGTGAACAGCATGCTGATGCCTCTACCTCAATGACAGGGTTTGAGCATGTGCTCACTTATGTCTACTCATCCCCAGTTTCACTCCTGGACTGCCCCACCTTAGTGTAACTGGACTGGTGACCCCTGCCCTCTGCAATTCCTTGCATTCCCTTTTTCAAACTTCCTTAAGTTTAGCAGACTCCTTCCCTAGTTGTCAGCTTCAGATCTGCCAGTGCTACCAAGATAGAGTCTGGCTAAAGATGACTTAGGGGAGGACTCTATGGGAACCCCCTTTTACACTCGGGGGTCATTAGCACCATAAATTACATTTACTTCCTAAGCCCTGCTCGTGGACTGTCCCAATATCTGGGGATGCTACTGGCATTTAGTTTTCCTAGGCCAAGAATGGTATTTATCAATCCATTCAGCAAAAGTCCCACCTCAAATGCTGACAGTATCGATGTTGAAAGCTCTGCACCTACTGTGTTCCCCTCTCTCCCTGCACCTGCTCTCTGCTCCAATTCAATAAGCAGCTACCCTGGAAAACCTGACTGGAGTCACAGCTCGCTCCTTTTCTTTCTTTTTTTTTTTGGGGGGGAAGGGGGTACCAGAGATTGAACTCAGGGGTACTCAACCACTAAGCCACATCCCAGCCCTATTTTGTATTTTATTTAGACAATGGGTCTCACTGAGTTGCTTAGCACTTTGCTTTTGCTGAGGCTGGCTTTGAACTTGAAATCCTCTTGTCTAAGCCTCCTAAGCTGCTGGGATTACAGGTGTGTGCCACTGAGCCCTGTCCCTTCTTTGTCCTTAAACCTCAGTTTGTTTAAATTTGTGGGTCCAGTCCAGCCATTGTTGGGATCAGCCACATGATCCTCAGCCTGAGTGTGTTTCGGGTCATCTCTGTAACAGGGAACGGGAGGCCTTTTATTGACCTTGAACTTCCCTTGCTCCTGTGTTGAACTGCAAGGTCTTTCTTATAAAATCCTGCCCACAACTGCTAAATAGAATCTGCCAGCCACATAGCTGGGTTGGCTGTAATATGACTGCTTTCACTTCATTTTATTGCTGAATAAGCACCCAGGCTAGGCAAGGGCCTTTTACCAGGTCAGGGCTAGCATGGCAAGGCTGGAAAGCACCCTGGGAATTCTGAGGCCATGTTATTCTTAGGGGAAGGGGTCTGCCTAGTCAGATCTTCTTGAGATTCTCCACTTTCCTGCTTTCTGAGGCTCGTGTGGGGGAGAAAATGTAACATCTTCCCCCACCCAGTCCACAGTAATGGCTGACACCCTGTAACAAGATAAATTAACAAGAGAAAAGCACAACACATTTATTTGAGTTTTATGTGCAAGAAGTTATTCAGAAATGAAGACCCAAAGGCTCAGAGAAAACTTTTTTTTTTTTTTTTTTTTATGCTTAGGTGAGATGAAGAATGGACAGTCTTACAGAAGTGTGATCATACAAAGAACGGGGGTGACCTAAAGGTAATGAAGTGGGGGGAACTTGGAAAGCCCATTAGTTAAGAGTCTTATTGGCCTCTGGGTATAGGGCAGGATTTCTCTGGAATGAGGATCCCATGACCTATTTTCAGGCAAGGTAGGTCACAGAATTCTTTATGATCATGCTGTAGGCAAGGAAGCTGGGTGAACGACCTTCCTTCTATGATTCTCTCAATGTCTTTCAGCTTTAAACATTCAGCCTGTCAACATGCCATATTTGGGGGGGGTATTGTGTTCTGAGTTCTGATTCTACCTCTCTGGTCATTTTGTCTGGTTCCTTTGTTGATTTCTTGCCAAGGCTTCTGTCTCTGTCCAGAGAAGGTACACTGCCAGTGGGAGGGAGTATGAAGTTGGGGACCTGGGTGATCAGAAGGCAACCTGATAGTCCTGAAGGTCCAGAAGTTACTGAATGAGAGGGAGGTGGGGAGGACTGAGGTCAATGGCATCCATGAGGTTGATCCACAAGAAATTGCTGATGTTGATCATTTTTTACTATAAAAACAACATTTTGTTATTTCAGTGATTTGGGAGATTGAGGCAGAAGGATTGCAAGTTTGAGGGCAGCCTGAGTTGCTTAGCAAAACCCTGTCTTAAAATTAAAAACAAATAAAAAAAAAAGGGCTGGGGATGTAGCTTAGTGGTAAAATGCCTATAAGTTCGATTCCTACCACTGCAAAAACAAACAAACAGACAAAAAAAACAAGAAACCAAACACCTGCCCTCCCCAGCAAAATAAAACAATGCAGCAATTTCATCTGGTTCAAACTAAAACTTCAGAAATTGCTTTTGTAGGTCTTATGTCTAACTATACTTAAAAGAGGTCTATTCGAAGCTCAGGTCACATATACAAAAGTGACTAGAAACTACTAAAGCAGAAAAGGCTAGCAATGCTGCGGTGACAGACTGTGGTGCAGACTGTTCGTGTGAGGGGAAGGGGACTCATGTAAAACGCTACATATCCACCAAGTAGCTCTTCTCTTGCTGAATGGTTTAGTGTTGACCTAACGATCCCTCTCACTATTGCTGGAAGCTAGAGGAGTCTCTCTATCCCTGAGTCTACATGTCTCCTCTGGAGTGATTTTTTCAGAGTAGGCCCTGAAGTTCTTCCATTTTGTGGGTCTGCTCAATAGGCTGGAAGGAAGATCAAAGTCAGAGGTTTAGAAAGACTTGATAGTCAGGCTGTGGGTGTAGCTTAATGGTTGAACATCTGCCTAGTGTGCCTGAGGCCCTGAGTCCTATCCCTCCCAAAGAAAGAGTTGGTAAAGACATGGTACTTCCAGGTAAGCCCAGAAAATTCAATGCTGAAACAAAAGGCTTGATCTAAAGAAGTCTCCCCACGTGCTGCTTTTTACCTGTGTGATCATAAGTCAAGCTCTCTGCACCTCAGTTTCTTCATCTGTGAATGGGGATGTCAAAGCCTATCTCTTAAGGCTGCATATTAATTTGCCCCAGCTACAGTAACAAAATACCCAGATGGGAAGCTGAAAGAATAGAAATTTATTTTTTCAAGGTCTGGAATCTGAAAGTCCAACATCCACGTGCCATCAAGGTTAGTTTCTGGTGAGGCCTTAATTCCTGGCTTGCAGATGGTTGCTTTCTTACTGTGCCCTCAATGGAGAAAGAGGTCTCTGCTGTCTCTTCCCCTCATGGTCTGTAAGATGAAGACTGCACCTATACATACGACCTCATTTACCCGTTCTCACTTCCCTGTAGGCCCCATCTTCAATAGTCATATTTGAGGTTGGGGCTTCAACAAATGAACTTGGGGTTTACAATTCAGTCCATCACATACCATATTGAGGACTGCAGGACATTGATTATACTCTGGAAATGGTAGCTCTTTTGATGTAGGTCAAGGAAGAGGTCAAGCAGGCTGCAGAGAATCAGGCTGATGAAGGAAAAAGAAATCTGAACAGAGCAAGACAAAGATCCTAGGTGAAGGACTAAACGTTAATACCACATCCTCACTTTGTATTATCAATATTTTGCTATACCTTGATTTATGCTTAAATTAACTGTTTAATAACTGCCTATGGTTTTTTTTCCCTTGATGTCAAATTATCCCTCATTTCCTACTTCTCATCACTAGATGGGCCTTGTCTATGTTCCTCATTATACAATTAATTTAGGCCTCTACCTTTATAGTTTCTGTATTATCCCCCTCCCCCACCCCCATGAAAATCAGATCCCAGGCCTCATGACTGCTAGGAAAATGCTCTACCACTGAGCCTCTGTATCCCCAAGGCCTACCTTTATGTCTTAGATATTAACAGGATCTTCCTGCCTGGTCTTCTGCCTCCATCCAGTCCAATCTGTTGCCACTCTGCAGACTGACTGGTCATGTGGAACGGGGACTAGATCACATCACTTCCCTACTTGAAATATTTCCAAGACTTCCTATTATTTTATTTTCTTTTTTAAAAAATATATTTTAGTTGTTGATGAACACCATACCTTTGTTTTATTTATGTATTTTTATGTGGTGCTGAGGATTGACCCCAGTGCCTCACACATGCTAAGTAAGTGCTCCACCACTGCACCACAACTCCAGCCCCCCTATTATTTTCAGTGTAAATCCAAATCTTAGAACAGGCTCACAAGGGCCTCCATGGTGCATTCTGGTTCCTGCTCATCTCTCCAGCCTCACTGCCTCCCAACGTCTTTTCTACTCTCCAAACCAGATGTCTCTGGGACTCTATCCAAGCTGTCACCCACTCTTGTCTGCTCCCCAGACTCTCCTACCAGATTCATTTTCCACATCTCTGGTTCCAGGTTACACAGCCAGAAAGCCTTTTGTTGGAGATTGGTGGGTACCTAGCCCATGTGCTCACAGGGCATTCTAATCTTCCTGTTCTGATAGTTATCTTACCAGGGTGAAGTGCAGACTTTTCTGTCACCCCGTTTGGGTGGGCTGACTCTGTCTACAGTTCATTGTTGAAACCCCATCACGTGGAACAGCAGCTAGCATATAATAAATTCTTCCTAATACTGGATGTGCTATGGAATCAGTATGGAGATTCCTCAAAAGACTAGGAATAGAACCACCACATGACCCAGCTATGGGAGGGGGGACGACAGCCAGCATCTCATTAAGGGGTTCTTCTTCCTGCCCCAGATAATCCAAGCCACCCTAAGACTTAGAATTGCAAATAATTAGTAAATAACAAAGCAAAATACTCAGAATTAATTTTGCATGGCAGAATGTGAAGCCCCTGGATAGATCACATGGGTTCTGGAGCTAGATGAAAGAAAAAATGGCTCCAGTGGTTTATTTAAATGGGTACATCAAAGTCAGGGATAAGGTTCAAGGGCAGATGTCTTGCAGTCAGCAGGTTGATTGACATTTTGGCAGGACACATGCATCTCAGGTGCTGGGTGGGCCATGGCAGAGTGGGAAAGAGATTCACATCGTCCCTGGGCAACTGACCAGGGAAATGTCCACTGGTCATTCCCAGACACCAGATGTTTCTGTCCACGAAGGTTCCATGTGTGGTGATCCACATGCCACCCATGGATGGCTCATGACACCCAGCTATACCACTCCTTGGTATTTATCCTAAAGAATTAAGGCCTACTGTAGTGTAGCATATTCCTAGCAGCACAATCCACACTAGCCAGATTATGGAACCAGCCTTGGTGTCCATCAACACATGAGTAGATAAAGAAAATGTGGTATATATACACAATGGATTATATTGAGCCATAAAGAAAAAAAAGTAATTATATCACTTACAGAGTTGATGGAATTGGAGAGCATTATGTTAAATGAAATAAGCTAAAACTAAGAAAGTCAAGGGTCATACATTCTCTTTCATATATGGAAACTAGAGAGAAAAAAAGGGGGAGGGAGATCTCATGAAAATAGAAGGGAGAGCTATAGAATAGAGGGTGGGGAAAATGGAAGGGAAGAGGGGAGAAAAAGGGAAGATCCTGGGGCTGGGGATGTGGCTCAAGCGGTAGCGCACTTGCCTGGCATACCTGCGGCCCAGGTTCGATCCTCAGCACCACATACAAACAAAGATGTTGTTTCTGCCGAAAACTAAAGAATAAATATTTAAAAAAATCTCTCTCTCTCTCTCTCTCTCTCTCTCTCTCTCTCTCTCTCTCCCTTTAAAAAAAAAAGGGAAGGTCCTGGGGAATAAAATTGACCAAATTTTATTGTAATATGTGTGCTTATACAAAAATGTAATAACCAATTACACTATTATGTACAATTAAAATGAAAAATGAATATAATTAAAACTTTCCAGACTGGAAAAATTAAAAACAAAAAGAAGGAAAAAGAAAAAAATTATTGCTTGAATTAATTATCATTTAAAATCA
Organism: Urocitellus parryii; assembly: GCF_045843805.1. NCBI lineage: Eukaryota > Metazoa > Chordata > Mammalia > Rodentia > Sciuridae > Urocitellus > Urocitellus parryii. Next base: position 119,405,865 of record NC_135535.1, on the reverse strand, counting down.
TTTTTTGGGGGTGCTGTGGATTGAATACAAAGCTTTGCACATGTTAAGCAAACTTTCTACCACTGAACTATGCCCCAGGTCCCTACAGATATTTTATATTTGTATATCTATGTTCATAGCATCATTCACAATTGCCAAAAAATGGAAACAACCCAAGTGTCCATCAATGGACAAATGGATAAATGAAATATGGGGTATACATACAAGGCAAAAAAAGGAAGGAAATTCTGATGCATGCTATAACATGGATGAAGCTTGAGAATATTCTGCTAAGTGAAATAAGCCAACCACATAATGACAAATATTTGTACGATTCCTCTTATGTGGGGTACCTAGAATAGACCGATTCATAGAGGAGAAATTAGTCTTTCTGACTACTCAAGGTATCTCATATAATCCCTGCATGCCTGGGCTTGGGAGAAGGAGGAATGAAGAATTAGTGCTCAATGAGTACAGAGTTTCAGTTTGAAAGATGAGGATGAAATGAGTTGCATGTTGATGATGGTTGCATAATATGAAAATGTACTTAATGGTCAAAGTGGCACACTTTATATTATGTACATTTTACCCCCATAAAAATTGCTACACTAAAACCTTGATTCTTATTCTTCTCGATTCCTATGCTTCTCTCCCATGTCCAGTGTAGGCTATGAATTTTGGATTTCCCTTGTGTGAAATGTGCTGGCTGAGAAATACAGCCAAGACACAGAAATAATTTTGAAATGCAGCGGTGAGACGGCTCTGTGACCTTAGGAGTCCTGCTTCCACACTGGAAGGAGAGAGAAAGCGTGAACCCACATGTGGTTTGTTTTTATATGGGGGACACACAAAAGGTTTTCTGTAGAATGTTCTTCACCAAATCAGGAAGGGAGTGGGTAGTCCAAGCCATTGGGTTGGGTTACACCCAAGTCCAGAGTTTTGAGAAAGCAGACTTCCTTAGCCAAGGCAGTGATCACACAGAGTGGGAGGAGCCACAAAGCAATGCCAGATCAAACCCTTCTTGGCTCAAGGCAGAGTGAAGATGCTATCATAGCTCAGGGGAGGCCCCCCCACTAAAATATTTTCATAAAGTTCCAAGTGAATAAACCAAAAATCTTAAGATGATATAGTAGAAAGGGGGGCATGTGGCGAAAATGGATCAGTGGGGCCCCACTAGGGATTGTGGTCAAATTTTGGAAGCCTGCAGGGGGCAGATGAGGTGAAGGGGTCCACCTTAGCCTGCTTCATTGCCTCTGGATGTGCCCAGGTTTCCTTTACAACTGCTCAAGACTCTGCTGCTGGGTTTTGGTTCTTTTTAACTGAGATGTTGAAAACAAAACAACAACAACAAAAACCACTCAGCATATTACGTAATATTGTTCTTGAAGTTTATTTTACCCAGAAGTAGGTGCCCTGAAATAGGTTTCTTTGCAACTGTGTGAATGAAACATTGTTAAAGCACCCAACTGTTTCCAAGGATAACCAACTTGCATGATTTTTGTAATACATCATTTATCTTGTTATCAAAAAGTGGGGTCTCCTTCCCTTCCCCTGAGATGGCAGAAGTGATATTACATGTCTGGGTGCAGTGGCGCATGCCTATAATTCCAATGGCTTGGGAGGCCAGGGCAGGAGGATTGCCTGTTCAAAGCTAGCCTCAGCAATTTAGCAAGGTCCTAAAGCAATTCAGCGAAACCCTATCTCCTCATAAAATATAAAAAGGGGCTGGGAATGTGGCTTACTGGTTAAGCACCACTGGGCTCAATCCCTGGCACAAAAATAAATAGATAAGTAAGCAAAAAACAAAACAAAACAAAACAAATCAAAAAAACAACCCCCCCCAAAAAAAACCCCAAAACACCAAATGAACAGAAGCAACACTGTGTGGTTTCTGAGGCTGGACTTTATTTAGGAGGTGGTGTAATTACTGCTTGTATGCTCTCTGGGGGAGCCAGCTGCCATGTAGTAAAGAAGTTCAAGATTAAATACTGGGTGGTGAGGTAGCACAGGTAGTGACATAAACCACATTGGGTGCTGAGCATGTGACTTGCAAATGAAGACTTTTTAGACTTTCCAGTGCAGCTTAGCTGCCATCTACCACAACTTCATGAGATGTCCAGTGTGTTAGCTTTCCATCACAATAACAAATACTTGAGATAATCCACCTGTAAAGAGAAAAGTTTTATTTTGGATCACAGTTTCAGCAATTTCACTCCGTGATTGGTTGGCCTGTGGAGAGGGAGAAGTATGAGGTGGAACAAAACTGAAAGGAAAGCGAAGAACCGGAAGATGGAGGAGCAAGAAATGAAAGATGGAGACCAGGCAGAGAGATACATGAGAGTTTATTTGTCAGAGCTGACAAATAAAAGCACATCTCTCCATGGATGGAGAGAGGCAAAACTGGCTTGGGGTTAGGGACTTTCATGGGGCAGGCTCAGGGACTAGAGCTAGGAGGGTCCTCACGCAGGCGGTGAAGGGTGGGTTGATATGAGGAAGTGGTGAGCCTTTCTTAGAAATGCCCTTTAGTTGGGAAAACGAAACTTAAAATGGTGGCTATCACTTGAGATGGCCATCCAGATGCTAAGCAAGGACCTTATAAAAACTACTCACCTGAAAGCCAGGTAGCAAAAAAGAGGAAGAGGAAGGGCTGTTCCCTTTAAGGGCATGCCCCAGTTACTGAAAGACTACTTCCCTACCTCTTCAAAGTTTCCCCAGTCCCACTGGGGACCAAGCCACTTTGGAGGACACCTAAGATCCAAACTCTAGAAGCCTGGCTGATACTTTGGGGATGAGAACAATTAGATGCTAGACAAACTTCTAATTCACAGAATCCTTAGAAATAATTAATCATGGTGTTTAAGTTTTGAAATGGTATGCTTTGTAGCGACAGATAAAACAGAAACCACAGCTACCAAACTAATCACAGAGTGTATGATTGTATCACAGAGAACTCTGCTACATCTCCTCACTCCAGTACTCTTATTTATTTCATATTTTGCTACTAGGAATTGAACCAAGTAGTGCTTCACTTCTGAGCTGTATCCCAGTCCTTTTTGTTTTTATATTTTGAGATAGGGTCTCACTAAGTTTCTGAGACTGGCCTCAAACCTTAGATCCTTTTGCTTAGCCCAGTGCCATCATGCCCAGCCCCTCACTCCAGTGTTCATGCACTGTGATACTATTAAAATAGATAAAAAAGAAATAAGTCCACCTAAACTCTATCAGGCCAATGCTTCATGTTTCATTTATTTTCATTTTTCTTATGCCTTTCTAATCCTGATGGTAGGCATACAATGGGAGTTCAGCAATAATGTATTTATCAAGTACATACAGTTTTGTAGTTTCCCTCTCAAAGCTTTATAACATCTATCCTCATTCTCAATAAACACTTATGGAGATCTCCTTTATGCCATTCACTGAGGATTTAGAGCTAAACGTTCATACATTTTTCTTTCATATTTTTAAAGTTTTTTGGAGTTATAAACAACATGCCTCTATTTTGTTTTCTTATTATTTAAAAAATATTTTTAGTCATAGATGAACACAATATCTTTTTTTAATGATATACTGTAATTATTTTTTAATACCTTTATTTATTTATTTTTATGTGGTGCTGAAGATCAAACCCAGGACCTCGCACCTGTTAGAAGAGCACTCTACTGCTAAGCCACAGTCCCGGCCCACAATGTCTTTATTTATTTATTTAATGTGGTACTGGATCAAACCCAATGCCTCACATATGCTAGGCAAGTGCTATGCCACTGACCTACAGCCACAGCTTCTTTTAATCGAATTTTGGACTACAAAGCACATAATCATTCTTTTGGAACTGCTTTTTAGTAAAACACAAATGGATCCAAGTGTTTTTCTTCTTATCTATTTAGAAAATTTAACTTCAGAGGATTTATGGTAGCTTACAATATGCTCTACGGTATCAAACAATAAAATTAAAAAATATCAAGAGGGCTGGGGTTGTAGCTCAGAGGTAGAGTTCTGGCCTAGTATGCATGAGGTCCTAGATTCAATCCTCCTCATAACCACAGGAAAAAGAAAAAAAGAAAAACAAATAGGAAAGAGAAAATAAAAATACCACATCCTAGTCTAATGGGGTTATTCTAACTAAACAGATAGCTCTGAGATTTCAGAGAAGATAAACAACAAAAGGGGGCGGGGAGCACAGCCCTGTAATCCCAGCAGCTCTGGAAGCTGAAGCAGTAGGATCAGGAGTTCAAAGCCAGCCTCAGCAAAAGTGAGACACTGTCTCTAAATAAAATACAAAATAGGGCTGGGGATGTGGTTTGGGATTGAGTGCCCCCAGTTCAATCTTTGGTAACCAAAAAAAAAAAAAAAAAAAAAAAGGTTGAACAATAAACAAAACCTCAAACAATGAATTAGTCATTCTCATGGTTTGATTAAAGCAAGCTCATCATTTGCCTAACAATGATGAAGTTTTATTGTTGTTTTTGGTATTGGGTATTCAACAATGGAAGTCTCCTGCATGCTAGACAAGTGCTCTATGTATCATTCTAATGGTTTTGTCTACTTATACTATGCCGGGAACCTCTATAGGAGTAACTAACAAGGGCTATCCTGGGGAATCATGGCAGTTAGGACTCAAGATGACTGCAGTCATGTCAAGCTAAGTGTAAATGTTTCACCTTTCATGACTAGCTCTTACAATCTCATGTGCCTCTCTTTCGTGATGTCACCTGAGCCTTTGAGAGGTTTTAGCATTATGTGGCCATCCGACCAGCTTGTAAGCAAAGTTGATAGCAGCAGTAGAAGCACATGCACAAAATGAAACAGAAGAAATATTGAAATAGTAACAACCTGGTTTTTGTCCCCTAGGAGTCCCAGGAGCCAAATAAATGACTTATCATCTCTCTTACAGAGGGAACAGAATCAGACAAGGCCTTAATTTGGGTTTTCATGTGGGATGTGAGGTGCTTGACATCAGGGGAGCAAAAACTCTTTGTTTTGATAACAGCTCAGGTTCCAAAGAAGAAAGCAAGAACAGCGAAAGACTGCAAATATAGATGAAAAAGTAAATGTTGAATAAGGACTTGCAAAGGTAAATCTGCCATCCAGCAAGATGGCACTGATGGGCTTGGCACAGTGGTGCACACCTGTGATCCTAACAGCTCAGGAGGCTGAGGTAGGAGGACCACAAGTTCAAAGCCAGCCTCAGCAACAGGCGAGGTGCTAAGCAACTCAATGAAACACTGTCTCTAAATAAAATTCACAATAGGGCTGGGGATGTGGCTCAATGGTTGAGTGACCCTGAGTTTAATTCCCAGTATCAAAATTTTTTAAAAAATGAATAAATAAAATAAAAAGATGGCTCTAGTGGTATCATCTCAGTTACACATCATAGCAGCAGCAACTAGAGCTAATGTTGGCCAACAGGCAGGGTCTGTGAGTGATTACTAAATCTGAAATTGAATGGCATGCCAGACCAGGAGATCAACTGTAATGCCCCAAGGTTTTTAAAAAATTTTTAAGTCCACTCAGGGAATAAACTGTGACCACAAGTCCAAAACCCAACAGAACCAACAGGGATCAAGTTAGGAAGGCTAGTGGCTTTTGACATTCTTGCAAGAAATTGCTAACCCATCCCCAGGTAAACAAGTCCCTTGAGCTCCAATTGAATTGTGCTCTATCCTGGATTTAATGAATGCAGTGTGTAAAACACCAGCTCTGCCTGGGTATTCACTCTGGCAGCATAGCATTGGGATGCAAAGCTTAGACATGCACAGCTTGTGACAGGGGCCAGAGCACCCAGGTGTTCATAAGGGGACGACAGCCTTTTGAGTTCTTAAATTTATTTACACGTCTCCAAAGGCTCTAATCCAGATGGCCAAGGTGGGTTTGCCTCGTATGGTCCATATCTATTACTTTAATTAGCCCTTTTCTCTCTCCACAAACCCTTCTTGCTCCCTGAGGGTTACATGAAAGATGAAAGTGCCATGACACATCATGTGCTTAGTGTCATAGGTGAATGAGGGGCCAAAACTCCAAACGTTTCTTATGTGCTGGCAAAAGATAATTTAGAGTCAGACATGAAAAGCCAAGCAAGAGAATTTGATTATAAATGAAAGTAAGTGTCATACAGAGTAGGTAATCCCTGAGCGGAGAATGACACAAGGAACTTAATGGCAAACTTATGTTTACCATGAGAACTGGGATCCACTTTCTGCACTCTTCACCAATCAGATATTTAACTTCTCCTTCATTTTGGGTGGGGGAATTTTTTGACCCTAATTGGTAATTTCCAGAACTGTCACAGGCAACAATCCCATGGGGTGTGTGTGTGGGGCTTCATCTACAAATCAATCCTATGTTAATGTGGGTGCTGGGGTCAATAATCTGGCAAAATTTATCTTAGTGCACCTGCTCTACTAATTAAATTTACCTTCTGAAATACGTGGAGAAGTCTATGACCATTAACCCCAGCCTTACAATGATCCCAGTAGACCCTGTCAGGAGTTAGTTCCATTGATTTTTCTTCCTGATATCTTTCTTAACTGGCTCCGTTTATTTCTGCCTCCGTTTATTCTCAGGTTGTTTTCTACAAATTACTTAATTATTTATTAAAGGCAATTCAAAGAAACTCTGTACCCCTGCTACATTATTGGACTTCTACCTAACACTTAGGGATGCTTGTGAAAAGCATGGTCTACAAATGGGTATCCTAGTCACTGTCAAGCCAGTATGGATATCCATATATTACATCAACTTCTCAAGACCTTTGCTAGTGGTGGTTTGATTAACTCTCTTACTAGAGAAATCTTGAAAAAATTCATCAGCTCCTAAGGCATATTTATGTCATTTACTGTTTGTCAAAGTGTCAGTATAATCAATATACCAGTTGCACACTGGTTGCAAAGCTCACTGTTTCTGTTCCTGTCTGTACTTGGGTGAAAAGATGGTTTGGAGGTAGGAGTATACCTGCCAGTGGGTCATAGCCACCTCTTCAGCTGTGTTCCATCCTACTTTAGCACTTTGATATAAACTTTCTATGTACCACAGTACCAGACCTACTGCCTATATTGGGGCCAGGATGCACACCTTAATCAAAGCATTTGTCTCCATATTTCCAAGGATAAATATCTGAATATGAGTAGGTTCATGATATACAGTCAACTATATACCTTTCATGTAGCTCTTTCCAAATTTGTTGCCCACTCATGGCTCCCCAAAGAGGATTTACTAGTATAAAACTCTGTTCCATTTACCTTCATTCCATCCACAATGTAAAGGCTCAGTACACTGCCCCATTGGGCCACACAAAATAAATAAAATTATGTATTCTAAATAGGTACAGTATGCACAGTTTATTGCAATTGTACTTTAATAAATCTGTTAAAATAGAATTAAATAAATAATGAAGATAATATACAGAATGGAAGAAAATATTTGCAATTTATATTTGATAAATCATGGCTACAATTAAATATCAAAGAAGCAACTTAGTCTGAAAAATAAATTGAACAAAATTTTTTTCCAGAGAAGATGTTCAGCTGCCAATAAACACAAGAAAACATTAATAGTAATTAGGGAAAAGCAAATAAAAAACTCAGGGTACATGGCTATTGTAAACTACATGGAAAATTAAAAATCATGGTAGGACTTGAGTTGTGGCTCAGTGGTAGAGTGCTTACCTAGCATGCACAAGGCACTGGGTTCAAGCCTCAGCACCACATAAATGTAAAATAAAGATATTGTGTCCACCTAAAATTTAAGAATAAATGTTTTTTAAAAATCATGGTAATATGGAAAAATGGGATCCTGTTGCTTTCTGTTGAAAATGGAAATTGTGTAACCACCCTGCAAAATATTAAGCATAAAATTATCATGTTATCCAGCAAATCCACTTCTAGGCATATACTCAAGAACACTGAGCTCAGTGACTCTCACACACCAGTGTTCATAATAGCATTATTCATATTAGGCAGAAGATGAAAATAACCCAAATGTCCCTAGATAGGTGGATGAATAAGCAATATGTTTTATATGCATGTAATGTATCATTCAGCTGTGAAAAGGAATGAAGTTTGGATGTATGGAGAACATTAATGAACTTGAAAACATAATGTTAAGTGCTAACCATGCATAGAAAGACAAGTATTAAACAATTCTACTTAAAGGAGATATGTAGAATAGAAAATTTCATGAATACATAAACTACAACAGAAATTGGCAGAAATTCAAGGATGTGGATGAATTTTTTAATGATATAGAATCTTTGCTTAAAAAATGGAAAAAAATTAGGAATGGTTAATACTGAGTATTGTTCAGCACTGTGAAATCAATTAATGTGACAGAATTGTATACTTAAAATCATTAAAATAGCATTCTTATTTTATGTGTATTTTTCAACAAAACTCCCATTATGATATGTTTTTAGTATCAAAACATCATCAATTCAATTTCATTTAAGGTTATTAAGTATTTTTCTTAACTACTTTCCTTTATAAACATGGTGATTGTCATTTTTCTCTGACCTTTCTTTTCTTCCTCACACCCAGTTTTTTTTTTAATGATGAATTTTCCTATTCTAAGTAAGCACAAGCTGCCCCAAGACCTAATGGTATTTCATAACAAAAAATCTGAAAGAAGAAATTTCAAAGAAGACCCTTCTGAATAGGTTGAAAGGGCACCAGTTTTGAGTGTCACGAACTATTTCAACCTAAGTGTGTACTTAATGGTAATCGCACAGTTCTCTGCAGAAACTTGAGCCTCCACATGCTTGCCTCCAAGACCCATAGCGAAGAGATTAACACAAGGCAGAGCAGCTGCATGAGCAAGAGGGCTTGACATGCTTTTTGATGAAGGGTAATAATTACCTCTCACTCCGTTTCACCTGAAGAAAATTTATGTCTTCTGTACATCTAAAAGTTCTATAATCTAACCAAGGATGTAAAATAATTGGACAAGTTGGTTTATAACCAGCCTGATCAGAGATTAACTGAAGAAACTCTGACATGCAATGAACACCCAGAGCACATTAAAGAAGAGGATATGTGTGAAGTCAGAACCAACACATGTACTATTCTCAGACCCAATGTCTATCTATAACCTGTGTGGTACATAGACTTTGAAGTCTATAAGTGCAGAAAGAGAAGTTTCCTAAAGTTGGACAGACTTTATTTTAAGGATACCACTGTGTTTGTTCAGTCACAGATTTTGTCATAGTTACTCATGATCTTCCTTTTTGCAGTCCCCTTACTCTTACAGATTCCTTAGAGATGAAGTACACATGTTAATAAGCTATATTAGGCCTATTTTAGATTCCAGATGTCTATCTTTAGCCAAGAAAGAGAAAATAATAACTTGTGGATAATCACAAGTTAAAAATATGGGTGCCAGACCTTGTTATGCAACTCACTGATCATATGACCTTGGGAAGGTCCTCTAACATCAAGGCACTTGGGTCTCACCTGACGAGATGTGCCATGACCTAAGGAACTGAGGGCATCTTGATGCAATTTCAGTTGCTTTATAATGTACCAGTGAATAGCTGTGCTATCATTTTCTCATTGCAATGACTCATATTGCTTGGGTTAGTCAATTTTTTATCACTGTGATCCAAATACCTGACAAGAACAACTTCAGGAGGAAAAGTTTTTTGTTTGGGGGGGATCATAGTTACAGGGGTTCAATTCTTGGTCAGCTGACTCTATTGCTGTGGACCCAAGGTGAAGAGCATAACAGATAAAAACTTCTCAGCTCATGGCAGCCATGAAGGAGAGAGAGAGAGAAAGGGTAGTGGATAGAAAACAAAGAAAAGGGGGATCCAACATGGCAGCCGGCGAGGAAGCAGCGACTCCAGCGTCTCCACTTTAACGGGATATGAAAGACTCATCGAAACAGCTGCAGCCTAGCTACGGAGGAACTTCTAGCATAACTTCCTTAAGAGGAGAGCTGCCGTGAACTGGTAGGTTTACTCGAAGTGACAGGTTGCCCCAGAGAAGTGGATCTTGGAAGACCACGCGGGCACAGAGGTCTAGTCCCCCAACCATCAGCCGCTCCGGCAGGCGGCTCCCCCTGGAGGCCTAGCTCTCGCCCTGGGAGAAGCGGCCCCACCCGCCCGGTTCCTAACCAGGCGGCCACAGCTACTCGGCGATAAAGGTGCCCACGTGGCGGGTGCAGAAGTTAAGTCCTGCAGACGCCAGCCACCTTTGCAACCCCCGGGAACCCTGAGTGGCTTGGCCCGCCCCGCCCGAACTGGCAGTCCTCCGCCATACGGGCTCCCCCGGAGGCCTAGCTCTCGCCCTGGGAGAAGCGGCCCCACCCGCCCGGTTTCTAACCAGGTGGCCTCAGCTACTTGGAGATAAAGGTGCCCTCGTGGCGGGTGCAGAAGTTAAGTCCTGCAGACTCCAGCCGCCTTTGCAACCCGCGGGATCCCTGAGCTGCTTGGCCCGCCCCGCCGGAACCGCCAGTCCTCCGCCATACAGGCTCCCCCGGGAGGCCTAGCTCTCGCCCTGGGAAAAGCGGCCCCACCCACCCGGTTCCTAACCAGGCAGCCACAGCTACTAGGCAATAAAGGTGCCCACGTGGCGGGTGCAGAAGTTAAGTCCTGCAGACGCCAGCCGCCTTTGCAACCCGCGGGAACCCTGAGCGGCTTAGCCCGCCCCGCCCAAACCGGTGGCAGGTGCAGAAGTTAAGTCCTGCAGACGCCAACCACCTTTGCAACCCGCGGGATCCCTGGGCGGCTTGGCCCGCCCCGCCCGAACTGGCAGTCCTCCACCATACGGGCTCCCCCGGGAGGCCTAGCTCTCGCCCTGGGAAAAGCGGCCCCACCCGCCCGGTTCCTAACCAGGCAGCCACAGCTACTCTGCAATAAAGGTGCCCACGTGGCGGGTGCAGAAGTTAAGTCCTGCAGACGCCAACCGCCTTTGCAACCTGCGGGATCCCTGAGCTGCTTGGCCCGCCCCGCCCGAACCGGCAGTCCTCCACCATACGGGCTCCCCCGGGAGGCCCAGCTCTCGCCCTGGGAGAAGCGGCCCCACCCGCCCGGTTCCCAACCACGCGACCGCAGCTACTCGGCGATAAAGGTGCCCCCGCAGCGGGTGCAGGAGTTAAGTCCTGCTGATACCAGCCGCGTTTGCAAGCCGCCGGCACCCAGTGCGGCTTGGCCCGCCCCGCCTGAACCGGCAGTCGGCCTCCACCATCCGGGCTCCCCCGGGAGGCCTAGCTCTCGCTCCGGGAGCAGCCCCCTGCAAGCTAGGCGAAACTTCAACCCATCGGGAGGTTAGGCCCAGCAACCTGCGGAGTGATAGAGGTGCCCCTCGTGCCTGCTGGGTAGGCGGACCTTTGACCGACCAGCAGAGCAGACCTAGGGCCTGCCAGCATGGTAGACGGATCACACCAATTGGAGGAGGATCACAGCCACTACATGCCCTGCAAGGGTGATTATTCAACTATACAAGAGCAATATAAATAAATAGAGGGAAAATTTCAAAACACAACAGTTTCACCAAGCAGAAAGAAACGCCAGCAGTATGAAAAGACAAGGAAAGAAAGGACCACAGGCAATGCAGGTCAACTCAACTTTAGAAGAGGTAATAGGTGCAACAGATGGAATGTCAGATAGAGAGATCAGGATATACATGCTTCAGATGATCTGGAGTCTCAAGGAAGACATGAGACAGCAAAATCAGATAATGAAAGATCACATTGACAAACAAATCCAGGAAGTAAAAGATCAATTTCACAGGGAGATAGAGGAAATAAAAAACAAACAAATAGAAATACTAGAAATGCAGGAAAAAATAAACCAACTTAAAAACTCAATTGAGAATACTACCAGCAGAGTAGATCACTTAGAAGAGAGAACATCAGACAATGAAGACAAAGTATTTCAACTGGAAAAGAACATAGACAGCTCAGCAAGTCTGCTAAGAAACCATGAACAGAACATCCAAGAAATATGGGACAATATCAAAAGACCAAATTTAAGAGTCATGGGGATACAGGAAGGCACAGAGCTCCACACCAGAGGAATACACAGCCTATTCAATGAAATAATACGAGAAAACTTCCCAGACTTGAAGAATGAGACAGAATCCCAAATCCTAGAAGCCTACAGGACGCCGAATGTACAAAACCATAAGAGATCCACACCTAGACACATTATAGTGAAGATGTCCAACATACAGAATAAGGAAAGAATTTTAAAAGCTACAAGGGAAAGGAAGCAGATTACATTTAGGGGTAAACCAATCAGGATAACAGCTGATCTCTCAACACAGACTCTGAAAGCTAGAAGATCCTGGAATAACATATTTCAAACACTGAAAGAAAATGGGTTCCAACCAAGAATCGTGTATCCGGCAAAATTAAGCTTCAGGTTAGAAGATGAAATTAAAACCTTCCATGATAAACAAAAGTTAAAAGAATTCGCAGCTAGAAAACCATCTCTTCAAAAAATCCTTGGCAAAACATTGCAGGAAGAGGAAATGGAAAATAACATTGAAAACCAACAATGGGAGGTAGGACAGTAAAGGGGGGAAAGTAGTCAAAGAGGATAACAAATCAGGTTTAGTAACATCAACAAACAAATATGGATAGAAGTACAAACCATATCTCAATAATAACCCTAAATGTCAATGGCTTAAACTCACCAATTAAGAGACACAGGCTAGTAGAATGGATCACAAAACAAGACCCAACAATATGCTGTCTACAGGAGACGCATCTGATAGAAAAAGATATCCATAGACTGAAGGTGAAAGGTTGGGAAAAATCATACCACTCATATGGACAGCGGAAACAAGCAGGCGTGTCCATACTCATATCTAATAAAATAGATTTCAAGCCAAAGCTAATCAAAAGGGATAAAGAAGGACACTTCATACTGCTCAAGGGAACCATAAACCAACAAGACATAACAATCATAAATATATATGCCCCAAATAATGGTGCAGCGGTGTTCATCAAGCAAACTCTTCTCAAGTTCAAGAGTCTGATAGACCACCATACAATCATCATGGGAGACTTCAACACACCTCTCTCACCACTGGACAGATCTTCCAAACAAAAGTTAAACAAGGAAACTATAGAACTCAACAACACAATTAATAACCTAGACTTAATTGACATATATAGACTTTACCACCCAACATCAAGTAGTTACACTTTTTTTTCAGCAGCACATGGAACCTTCTCAAAAATAGACCATATATTATGTCACAGGGCAACTCTTAGACAATATAAAGGGGTAGAGATAATACCATGCATCTTATCTGATCATAATGGAATGAAACTGAAAATCAATGAAAAAAGAAGAAAGGAAAAATCAAGCATCACTTGGAGAATGAACAACAGGTTGCTGAATGACATATGGGTTATTGAAGACATCAAGGAGGAAATTAAAAAATTCCTAGAGTTAAATGAAAACACGGACACAACATATCGGAATCTATGGGACACATTGAAAGCAGTCCTAAGAGGAAAATTCATTGCTTGGAGTTCATTCCTCAAAAAAAGAAAAAACCAACAAATAAATGATCTCATACTTCATCTCAAAATCCTAGAAAAAGAGGAGCAAAACAACAGCAAAAGAAGTAGAAGGCAAGAAATAATCAAAATCAGAGCTGAAATTAATGAAATTGAAACAAAAGAAACGATTGAAAAAATTGACAAAACTAAAAGCTGGTTCTTTGAAAAAATAAATAAAATTGACAGACCCTTAGCCATGCTAACGAAGAGAAGAAGAGAGAGAACCCAGATTACTAGCATACGGGATGAAAAAGGCAATATCACAACAGACACTTCAGAAATACAGAAGATAATCAGAGACTATTTTGAAGCCTTATACTCCAATAAAATAGAAGATAGTGAAGGCATAGATAAATTCCTTAAGTCTTACGATCTGCCCAGATTGAACCAGGAGGATATAGACAACCTAAACAGACCAATAACAATAGAAGAAATAGAAGAAACCATCAAAAGACTACCAACTAAGAAAAGCCCAGGACCGGATGGGTATACAGCAGAGTTTTACAAAACCTTTAAAGAGGAACTAACACCAATACTTTTCAAGCTATTTCAGGAAATAGAAAAAGAGGGAGAACTTCCAAATTCATTCTACGAGGCCAACATCACCCTGATTCCGAAACCAGACAAAGACACTTCAAAGAAAGAAAACTACAGACCAATATCTCTAATGAACCTTGACGCAAAAATCCTCAATAAAATTCTGGCAAACCGGATTCAAATACATATCAAAAAAATTATACACCATGATCAAGTAGGATTCATCCATGGGATGCAAGGCTGGTCCAATATACGGAAATCAATAAATGTTATCCACCACATCAATAGACTAAAAAATAAGAACCATATGATAGTCTCGATAGACGCAGAAAAAGCATTCGACAAAGTACAGCATCCCTTTATGTTCAAAACGCTAGAAAAATTAGGGATAACAGGATCATACCTCAACATTGTAAAAGCAATCTATGATAAGCCACAGGCCAGCATCATTCTGAATGGAGAAAAATTGAAGGCATTCCCTCTAAGATCTGGTACAAGACAGGGATGCCCTCTCTCACCAGTTCTGTTCAACATAGTCCTCGAAACACTGGCCAGAGCAATTAGACAGACGAAAGAAATTAAAGGGATAAAAATTGGAAAAGAAGAACTTAAATTATCACTATTTGCAGATGATATGATTCTATACCTAGCAGACCCAAAAGGGTCTACAGAGAAGCTATTAGAGCTAATAAATGAATTCAGCAAAGTGGCAGGATATAAGATCAACACGCATAAATCAAAGGCATTCCTGTATATCAGCGACAAATCCTCTGAAACGGAAATGAGGACAACTACTCCATTCACAATATCCCCCCAAAAAATAAAATACTTGGGAATCAACCTAACAAAAGAGGTGAAAGATTTATACAATGAAAATTACAAAACCCTAAAGAAAGACATAGAAGAAGACCTTAGAAGATGGAAAAATATACCCTGCTCATGGATAGGCAGATCCAACATCATCAAAATGGCGATATTACCAAAAGTTCTCTATAAGTTCAATGCAATGCCAATCAAAATCCCAGCTGCATTTCTTGTAGAAATAGATAAAAGAATCATGAAATTCATATGGAATAATAAAAGACCCAGAATAGCAAAAACAATACTAAGCAGGAAGTGTGAATCAGGCGGTATAGCGATACCAGACTTCAAACTATACTACAGAGCAATAGTAACGAAAACAGCATGGTACTGGTACCAAAACAGGCGGGTGGACCAATGGTACAGAATAGAGGACACAGTAACCAATCCACAAAACTACAACTATCTTATATTTGATAAAGGGGCTAAAAGCATGCAATGGAGGAAGGATAGCATCTTCAACAAATGGTGCTGGGAAAACTGGAAATCCATTTGCATCAAAATGAATCTGAACCCCTATCTCTCGCCTTGCACAAAAGTTAACTCAAAATGGATCAAGGAGCTTGATATTAAATCAGAGACACGGCATCTGATAGAAGAAAAAGTTGGTTATGATCTACATACTGTGGGAGCAGGCTCCAAATTCCTCAATAGGACACCCATAGCGCAAGAGTTAACAACTAGAATCAACAAATGGGACTTACTCAAACTAAAAAGTTTTTTCTCAGCAAAAGAAACAATAAGAGAGATAAACAGGGAGCCTACATCCTGGGAACAAATCTTTACTCCACACACTTCAGATAGAGCCCTAATAACAAGAATATATAAAGAACTCAAAAAATTAGACAATAAGACAACAAGTAACCCAATCAATAAATGGGCAAAGGACCTGAACAGACACTTCTCAGAAGAGGACATACAATCAATCAATAAGTACATGAAAAAATGCTCACCATTGCTAGCAGTCAGAGAAATGCAAATCAAAACTACCCTAAGATACCATCTCACTCCAGTAAGATTGGCAGCCATTAGGAAGTCAAACAACAATAAGTGCTGGAGAGGATGTGGGGAAAAGGGCACTCTTGTTCATTGCTGGTGGGACTGCAAATTGGTGCAGCCAATTTGGAAAGCAGTATGGAGATTTCTTGGAAAGCTGGGAATGGAACCACCATTTGACCCAGCTATTCCCCTTCTCGGTCTATTCCCTAAAGACCTAATAAGAGCATGCTACAGGGACACTGCTACATCGATGTTCATAGCAGCACAATTCACGATAGCAAGATTGTGGAATCAGCCTAGATGCCCTTCAATAGATGAATGGATTAAAAAAATGTGGCATTTATACACAATGGAGTATTACTCTGCATTCAAAAATGACAAAATCGTAGAATTTGGAGGGAAATGGATGGCATTAGAGCAGATTATGCTAAGTGAAGCTAGTCAATCTTTAAAAAACAAATACCAAATGACTCCTCTGATATAAGGGGAGGAAACAAGGACAGGGTAGGGACGAAGAGCTTGAGACGAAGATTTTCATTAACAGGGTTGAGAGGTGGGAGGGAAAGGAAATGAGAAGGGGAATCGCATGGAAATGGAAGGCGATCCTCAGGGTTATACAAAATGACATATAAGAGGAAAGGAGGGGTAAGACAAGATAATTCAAATGGAAGAAGTGATTTACAGTAGAAGGGGTAGAGAGAGAAAAGGGGAGGGGAGGGGAGGGGAGGGGGGATAGTAGAGAATAATACAGACAGCAGAATACATCAGACACTAGAAAGGCAATATGTCAATCAATGGAAGGGTAACTGATGTGATACAGCAATCTGTATACGGGATAAAATTGGGAGTTCATAACTCATTTGAATCAAACTGTGAAATATGATGTATGAGGAACTATGTAATGTTTTGAACGACCAACAATAAAAAAAAAAATTAAAAAAAAAAAAGACAAAAAAAAAAAAAAAGAAAACAAAGAAAAAACAGCCATGGACCAAATATAACTCTAAGGATGCCCCCAGTGACCAGTGACCTACTTCCTTTGGCCACATTTGACCTGTCTATAGTTACCCCAATAATTCAATCAAATTATTATTCCATCAAATGGATCAACTCATTGATTATGTTCCTGCTCTCATAATCTAATTATTTCACTTCTGGCCAGTCCTGAATTAACACATGAGGTTTTCAGGTGACACCTCATATCCAAATCACAATATTACCAATAGATGGGGCTGTGGTACAGTGCTTGCCTAACATGTGTGGGACACTGGGTTCAATTCTTAGTGCAGTATATAAATAAAGGTTTATCAACAACTAAAAATAATTTTTAAAATATTACTATTAGAAATATTTATGTTACAGGTCTTCTTCCTTATTACAGAAGCCCACTTAGAAATAGACCCTGATGCTATGCAGGTTTGGGCAAGTTATGTGCTTCTAATTTGTGGATCTCTCTCCCTCCAACCCCCTTTCTCTATTATAAATTTGCTGTAAGATGTTTCACTCAAAGTAAATCTAAAGTATTTGTTTCCTCACAGTGAGCACTGTGTTTCAGCAAGACAGATTCATTTTCTTGGACTCATTTAATTTGCTTTGCCTTTAGTCTCAGTGAAAATAAATTGCAGCAGAGTTGACCCAATCCTTCTTGTGTTCACTTAACAAACATACACTGGGCAGCTGCTAGATATGAAAAATTGCTATGGTGTGTACACAGATTAGTTAAATTTACAAACAACATTATTTTTTAAAAATGCTGTATAACTCCCAACACATTATCTAGGAGAAAACTCAGGCACATATAGAGAAAACTCAAGCAGGCCAATGATTATGAGGGACTTAAAGGATTTTTTTTCAGGAGTTCGTGGAACATGAAGAAGGAGAGATTGCTTTTCGGAGTCCTTAGAAGTGATTTTCTAAAGTCACTATATAAATGTTGTGAGAGTACTATCAAATATGGACTAAGGTAAGCTCACTTAGTTACATCCTATACTTATATACAGTAAGCAATTATGTAGTGCATAGTATTTCTTATACAGGAGTTTCTATTTTTTTAATCACCATTTAGCTCACTAAGTGAAACTTGAAAGCAGCTTTTGGTACAAGAGCAGCCAGATTCATGGCATAATTATCATCACTGGGGGTGTGTGGCTTTTATTCCTTTAGAGGGCTTGTCTTTATGCCTCAGAGAAGGCAGAAGAGCTCTGCATACTTCCCTCAGTCTCAATACTGAGATCCCTAACAATTCTAGATCAGGGTAAAAGAGTTGGAAGATTTTCTAAAAAGAACAATTCACTAACACAGAAATGTTAATTAAGATAAAGTAATGGTCTTTCAAATTTACAACTACACCCAATATTTAGAAATAAAAGACAATAAAAATAATCCAACATATTTTATCTTAGCTGGGGCATTTAAGTAGAGCAAAATCTAACATGAGCTTATACAAACTACTATAAAGGATTTAGGTATCAAAATTGACTTCATTTTAAATCCTATTCAAATTATCAGTGCTGAAGGCAAACCTACAGAGAAACCACCATTGTGGTTCAGTTAACTATTGCTCCACAAGAATCCATCTCAAAACATAGTGACTTCAAACACTACTATTTTAATGCTTGAGATTCTCTGGTTTGATTGTGGTTTATTCAGCTAGTATTGCCATTCAGGGAGCTACATTTAGCTGATGAATTGACTTAACCAAGAATGTTTAAAATGGTTTCCCCCACATATCAGGGTTCTCAAAAGGTTGGAAGGTTGATGCCTGTACTGGAAGATTGATGCCTGTGCTTCCTATGCTCACTCATCCTCCACTAGGCTAGTCTGAGCTTTAGTGGATGATAGGTGTATTCTGAGAGAGCAAGCCCAATGTGTAAACTCTTTTGTAGCCTCTCTTATATTACAAGCTATGATGGACCATTGACCAAATCAAATCATGGGGCCAAATTGGAAATCATTGTTAGGAAACCACCTAAATGTGTATTTACTGGAGAGTGTAATTCATTGGGATGTCATCATTGTATAGCCCATCACAATCTCCTTATATGTGCAAGATACCCACAAGAGGATGAGGGTCATGTCATGCTTCCTTCTTGTTTTTAGACATTTTAAGGGGGTTGAAACACTAACAGCATATCAAACCATAACCTTAATGTTCTACCTCTGTTTACTTTGGAAACTTCAGTAGCTTCTTCTTTAATGTGGTCTTTCTGAGCCATTTTCTTTAGTTTTGTTCTGGGAACTAGGTAGTCTCCATCTTCAGAACTACTTCTCTTCCTTGTTCCTGTTATGACTCCAGGTAAGCTGGACACTTCTCTTTCCTGTTTTTTTTTTTTTTTCCTCTTTGTTGTCGGTTGTATTTGGAGTTCGGATGTTTCAACTTCAGAGTTCTTGGACATGAATCCTTGATCTTTCATTTTACACATGATTATGTTGCTTGTGTCTGTATTTAACTCTTTGATCTGGACATTGTCTTCCTTCTTTTTCTTTTTAGATGTTTATGGACCTTTATTTCACTCATTTATTTCTTTGTGATGCTGAGAATTGAACCCAGTGCCTCACACATGCTAGGCAAGTGCTCTACCACTGAGCCACAACCCCAGCCCTTGACTTTCTTTTTCATTCAACCTTTCTTCTTTTTTTTCTTCTAAACAAGTTATCATTAATGTTAGTTTAGTTTAACCTATTTCAATATTAAACAAACAGCAGCACTTTGGTTGGAATAGGCTTGATTTTCACTGTTTTGGCAAGTATACCAGGTTTTCTTGGTGCTGCTTTGGTTAGGATGTTGAGAAACTGAAATGATTGCAAAAAATTCTCTTACTTGTGATCTTGTTACATCTTTTGATTTTTTTCTCTGCTTCGGATCTGGAGGCACCACAATAATTTTTGCTGCTTGTTGTTTTGATTTGAATTCCACAAAGTCCAATTACTTTGCATCTCCAGTAGATTTATAATGTGGGATACTTACATAAACCATATTGCCACATTTCCCAAATACTCTATCATTCTAGCTGTGATTAGCCATTTGGGAAGTAAATCTTGTAATAAATTAGAAGTAACTTTTGTATGTAAGGTTTTACTAGCTGGAGCCTAAGATTTTCATAATTTCTATAACTTACTTAGAATGTCAATAATTTTAAATTTAATACAAAAAAGCAAATAAAATGAAAAGAAAAAACAATATAATAAATAGATCTCTAGACAGGCTAACAAACTAAATAAGTACAACTCAAGAATAACAAAAATTAAGGAAGCATCATTAATACTGAATCCTATGGACATCAACCAGATAATAAAGGAACAGTCTGAACAACCCTTTGCCCACAAATTTAATGAACAAAACAAAGTGGACTAGTTTCTTGAAAGACAAATCTGCCAAAATTCACACAAAAGAATAGACAATCTGAACAGAATTATGACTATTGAAGAAATTGAATTGATACATTAAAAACCTTACAAAGCCAGGCACAATGGTGTATGCATGTAATCCCAGCAGCTTGGGAGGCTGAAACAGGAGGATCATAGGTTCAAAGCCAATATCAGTGAGATCCTGTCTCTAAATTAAATACAAAATAGGGCTAGGGATGTGGGTCAGTGGCTGAGTGCCCCTGAGTTCAATTCCCAGTACCAAAATAAATAACTTTCTAAAATAGAA